>NC_073693.1:241190725-241255262 GCF_029784155.1 Uranotaenia lowii
TGCTCACTTAGAGCACAAAACACGAAATGGAGAAGGCTGAAGGACCAACATCATCTTTGAAACCTCGCCACCAACAACTCGGAGCAAATTTGCAGAATTCTTCAATTCAAACAACTCAACGGAACACAGCTGATGCTAATTCGTCGCTAGCACACCGACGAACACAACGAAGTAGGCGTTTATGAAGGAGACAACGGCCTTGCGTGGGACCAGCGTCGGCTGAATGGACTCTAAGAACTCTGCCAGGAAGTTCTTAAGAATTTGGAGAGGGCCGGCAACCTTGCGTGGGATTGCCGCCACTTACAGTCCAGAAGGCAATCCTGTCATCGGAAGCAGCGTAGCAGCGCTGGGGATAGTAGCACTGGTGAGACACCGTAGCCAGGCGCTACACACCATCGCAGAGAACCCATCCAGGTTCGGGATATTGGAATGTTCGGAAAGTCAAGTACAGCAGCTCCAAATACCACGTCGCTGCAATTGAAAGGATTGTCAGGACATCAGAAAAAGGATTCAGCACCACGGAACACAGTTATGCGAAGAAGTTGTGAGGAGTAGACATCATGGACGGCCGCTACTACCATATCGACTCTCTCTCGCTAACTGTCGTAAGCCACACGCCCATATAATCAAGCTATGTACACAAGGCAAAGCCTGTCAACAACGAGCACAGCTCCAAACACAACATCCAAGGTGTGACGAGCAACAACCATCTCTCAACCAACTCTCCACCTGAAAATGTTCAAGAATACCACAATCATGCTAACGCAGCAATCAACCAAGCTTGATAGAACGAAGCACAAGAATCAAGAATACACATCCGTTTTCAGACCGTGACAAACTGACAACTTAACCAACACTCAACCATCAACCCCTACGAACTGAAGTAAACTCCGAAGGCAGAACCAGCCCCTTCAGGCTCGGGATATTGGAATACGGGAAATTCAAGTACAGTAGCTCCAAATACCAAGTCGCTGCTGTCGAAACGATAATCAGGACTTCAAAACGGGCGAAAGAGTTAAGCACCTACGGAGTTTTGCGCAGAAGTTGTGAGGGGTAGACATTATGACGGTCGCTACTTCCATATCGACTCTCGCAAACTGCCGAAAGCACCATGCACTAAGAAATCAAGCTATGTGAACACGGCCATGCCGGTCAAATACGAGAAATCTCCAAAAACAACATAAATGGTGTGATGAGCAACAAAATTCTCCGCAACTACCTCGCCACCAGAAAATGTTAATAAGTACCACAACCATCATTGACACAGGAAAGAACCAAGCTTGACAGAACAAGAAATCAAGAGCAACAACACCTATCCGTTCTCAGATCGTGACAAATTGACACATAGCTATGAAGGCTACACACTGATGTCGAACTGAAAGAAATTCTGAAGGAGAAGAAACCGTTCGCCGGACGAGACAAACCGTGCACACCGAAAGCGACAACCATCACTATCTCTTTGTATTTGTACTACGTAAAGAATTTGAAGCTACTTTCTCTACTAATAACTCTTATTATCCAAAAAATCCAAATACAAACATTCGTAGAAATTTTCGGGGGGTCAGTAAGAAAATTCAAAAGGAACGCGAATTGGAGGCGCGGTAAAACCTCTACTCTGGGCTCTTTCTGATTTAGGAGACTAAATCCTCCTTTACCTGGAACTCTGCGAATCACCACGAACCTGTAAATAAAACCATCACGTTTTTCTGTAAATACTTGTACATAGTATCGTTTAGTTTCGTTATCATTGTTCGATCTGAATCCTTTTGATTAGTAAAGATTTTTGATCGTTTCTGCGTGGTTGCTGCAGCAGAAATTCGTTGAGAGAAGCAAGTTTGAAATATTGGTCGGTGACTTTGTCACATCTTGGTGACGCAACTTTGATCACCATTTGCCAGAATTCGCTGGTGTTACTTTTGGTTAGAATAAGTATCTTCGTCTTGTACTATGTGCACTACTTCTGGTGTGCCTATAGGGCCACGCAACTAAGTTAGTTAATAAGTATTTTGAGTTTAGCTCAAGCCGTCTGATCAATAATAGCTCCGACCAATTTCAAAGAAAGTTGTAATTTTTTTCATGAGCCGCCTTACACCGTCTCATGAAAAAAATTTTCTGTTGTGGCAGTGCTGTGCAAGGTTGCTGATCTTCGCTCAGAATGGTTTTTCACCCCGATCCTAGTCACCAACGAGTTTACTCCTCAACATAGAAAGTCTGTTTTCTTTAGAAACGACGCTTTTCAGCATCGAACGACGCAAACCTAGTTTGTTTTTCTTCCCCTCTTTAGCGATCCGTTATTTTCTGAGTTACTATCGGTAACCATCTAACAATCATCATTCGCTTCTAATGAAAACATTGCACGTAGACGGCGTCGAATTCTTCGACATCTACTCGACTCGCTGACGATCATGGTTCGCCGCGAACGCTTCATGAAGGAAAACGAGTTAATTCTTGGAATGCAAGAGATGCCCAAAAAACCAAATTTATGCCAAAATTGCCTTATTTTCCTCTCAAGGTGGGTTAATTATTTTATTAAATATCGGTCTTAGTCTTTATCCCAGGAATTGATCCCTAGTAGCATTCTTCCTTGAAGGTCTGATTTTGGGCATGAATCAACAGCATCGTCATCAACTCGTGCCGAATCAACTCGCAAACGAATTCATTCAGTAGCGAAACGAATGATTGCTGGAGTAAACAATGACTAAAAATCGGAAGGAGAAAATCAACAAGGAACGCTAGGCAACGCAAACAGAACGAAAAATCATAGTACATGGTTCACTAAGACGGCGTTCTTATGTTGTATGTTTTGATTCGTTCGCGAGTCAATGCTTAACAGCGTCGTTACTGTGGTTGCGTCGTAACGATTGGAAATTTTGAAGCAAACGAAGCGATTATCAGTAACCCTGGTGCTGTGTAACAATTATATTTAAACTTGGTTTATTTAATCACCTAAACCAATTCGGAACCAAAATCATGTTCAAACAAATTGCAAACAATCAAACATCAAGAATTTGTCGAGTTATTTTCTCCGTGTACCAAATATGAGATAAGCAATCCTAACGAAGACCCACCCTGTCATCGTCAAATCGCCAAGAAAATTTGACACTCAAGCTAGAAAACGTCAAACGTACACGGTAAACAAAGTTACTCTGTTCTGTATAAAAATCCATACAGATTCGAGAAAAGTGTCTCCACTTAGTTTTATGTTTGGGCGCTTTACACAGAGCGTGAGCAAAAAGCTTTTACACATTCAAAAGCTTTCAGCCCGTTAGTCAATTCTGTATATTTTGACATGGGGATGCCCATGTAATTTGGAAATTTCTCTGCAGAAGTAAAGTTGAAGAAAATTCATGAAAAAAAGTCTCTTTTCGAAAAATAATTCTTTATTTCGTACAATTTCATAACTAGTAATATATAAAAACGTACACTTAAAGTACACTTCTTAATTCTATCTTCATCTATTCAGCAAGCCAAAAGCCGACATCCAAGTTCGAACGTATCGGCCTGTAGTACTAAGGATTGACGCATTGGCCATCCTCGCGTTTCCACCGGGAAGATGCTCCCCATGTGATCACTCAGTGCCTGCAAGCTGTAATGGAAGGCTATGAGACAAGGTTCAGTACCGGTTTCTCCTTGGTCTATGTCCAGAGTACCTAATAGGGAAAATATTCTCCAGTGCCGTTCTTTTTACTGACCACTCAGCTAATCCAGGTTCTATTATCGGGTGCAGTAGTGCCACTAAAAAGATTCAAACATATGATGACTGAATGTGAATATTAATCACAATCGCTATTTCAGAATCTGTACAAATCCAAATGGATTTTTGATTGGTAAAATAAAGTTTTAGTACCTTTGTAAATATCATCTTCATCATAGTATCTGGAGAGTTGATTATTTAAGATTGTACTTATTAGCCAACCATCCATAGTTATTCGCTGCAGTTTCACTTCCATCGTGTCCATAGTTGCATTCGGTTTCATGACGCTGCACCAGTGAAATAAGAAATTAGAAAACATTAAACTTTTTTTACAAGAGGCTACAGAAAAACTTGTAGGCAATGCTCGTTTCTTTAAATTAAAATATGAAAGTTTTCAAACATCCGTAAAACTAACATATTGTAATTATATAATCATTGAATTCTTCAATAATAATAATATATTGTAATTATATAATCATTGAATTCTTCAAAGTTGTTCATAATAAAGCAGAAAACTTAAGAAAATAACGGAATTTAAAAAACGCCATCTAAAGGCAAATTGCATATTGCCAACGAACAAATGACAATTTTAACATTAAATATTTCGTCGATTTTGACAAATCAATTCCGAGCCAGAGCTTTTTGATTCATGATCTTACCACGGGACTGAGTTCAGGTTGGCCAATACAACTCCAGTGAATAATAATTTTCGTCAACTTCTTCCAATTCCAGAGAATCCAGTTCAGCTTCTAAAATCATATTTGGTTCAACCGATTAGAGACATTGTTATGTGACATTTAGTAAAATAATGATTAAATCCTTACTTGAAAAATCTTTGTTTGAACATATACGGGTAACCGGATTTCCCCGGGTAATCTAAAGCCCATTGTTAGCCGTTGATTGTTGGTTTAATTTATTTAAACCATAATCGCCGCTGGCTTGTTGTTCGTCTTCGCTTAAGAATTGTCCTCGGAAGCTTAATCAAAAGGTCGCCGGTTGACCTTTTCGGAAAGAATTTTAAAATCCGCTGCTTTTCTCTGTTGTGTTGTGAGCCTACTTGGTTGAATGATTCCGCTTTGATTCCGCTGCTTTTGTTTTCCACGATTAGTTCTATCTTGAATACTTCGAAGGATTCCGTTCTCGATGCATCAGCATACTATCCAATCGAGTTTTGAGTAATTGTACCGCTATTTTCGTCACAATCTTCAAACAAAACACAAAAGAACAAATTCCAGGCCTCCATAAAGATTTTTATTTTTGTTACTTGTTTTATTTTTTTCTCACAATAAGCTTCGAACATCCCTTTTCAACAGATTCCAACAACAGCAAACTTTTTATACAGAGCTGTATAATCGAGATTTAGTTCATATTTGTATATTGTTAACCCAAAACAACCCAAAATTGTTTTGGGAATATACAAATTTTGAGCAACAACCGATTAGTTATTTTGAAGGTGTAATCGCAATACATTTTATGAATAACTCATTTTTTCCGTGTAAACCACCAACTAGACTTCCGTTCAAAGTGTGCTCAGTTGTGCAAGCTGTAAGAACAGCAAAAAAGTAAGCTGCTGCTAAATTTGTTTGCCCCTGTCGTTGGGAAACACGGCCACGGTTTTTGGAACGGCAAAACATCACCAGCAGCAACTTGCGCACACGCTTTTCAGAAAAAGCAAAAAGCACCAGCAGCAACTTTGTGCACACGCTAAAGAAAATCACCGTTGGGAAATACGGCCACGGTCTTCTAAAACGGCAACACAGCAGAAGCAGCAAATTTGCGCACACGCTAAACCAAACGGAAAGCCACGCTAAACAAGAAACCGGACCAGACCATCAGACCATAAAAGAACCCCTCTGAAAAGGGGTTCTTGTTACTTGATTCGGATCTTGATTCTTGCATTCTTGAATCTTGGTTCTTGTTTCGGGTCCCTCGGTCCTTGTTCTTGTTTCTTCTTTTCATCTAGCTTGAGCTCGTCACAGCACGGAAGGCGGATAACGATTCGGATTCACACATCCCGAATATTCGACAACTCGAAGGACGTCCGGTTCATCGCGTTTGCTAACGTGATTTTGGAGCTGAAAGACGGTGGGCACGATCGAATTGCTATTGTGTTGCTCATTCAGGAGGTTTTGCGACTACGGGGTGCGGTGCACCGATCAGCTGAAGTGACGCCAAATCGAGAGCAGCCGGGAAATCATCCGGGAATCGGTGTCAATCGCCGAATCACGGAATTTTGCAACCCGAATCGTCAAACATCATCAGTGGTGACATCTGGTGACAGGAATTGGAAGCGAACAAGACGAAGGAGTCTGCGACAGCGAAAAGCAGTCGTTTTTTTCCGTGAGCCACCGGGGTGTGTCAGCCAGCTACTGGAGGCGCATTTCTCGATGGCGAACGTGAACATTGGTCCAAAGATGACGGGGGCACTCGCCGAGGGATTGGAAGAATTAGCAAGGACGTACAATCCATCGAGAGAAGCAGTGCGGAAATTGAATGTAAGTCAAAAATCATAAATTTGCTTTCTCACAACTATATGATCTCTCGACCATGAGCCGATTAGGCAAAATAAAAAAATTGTTAACGCAATGTTTTAAATGAACATGATAAATTTTGCTTTTGTAATATTATTTGAAAACAATACTATTTGTCCTTGGCAACCTTTAAGAGCTAGCCGGCGCCCTGAGGAGAAAACGTTTTGATTCTTCTCCCGAGGCGAAAACCCTCAAAATTTTACAAATGTCTCAAAATACCATAAAAAACTGCAGGCTCGTTGAGCGACCCCTTACCGTGATCCGATCTGGCCTAAATTTGACATGAGATCTTGTAGTAGGCCTAGGATCAATAAGACTGCACCGCATAACATTTCACAGGTTTTGAATTTCCCATACCAATTTTGGGCAGTCTAAGTAGCATGTTGAGAAAAGAAACGGCAGAAAACCTTGAATGCAATTTGTGCGCTCTCTTCAATCGGAGAGAGCGTATACTTGAAGCAAAATTAAGACCTATGTATGGTCGCATCCTCAGAATGTTTTTTCATACATTTTTGATGTTATACCCGAATAGGATAGATTGCTTAATCATTAATCAACTGTCATTCCAACAATAGTGCAAGGTAAGCCTAATAACACAATAACGCGGCCCTCAAGGCTCAATTCTATCGACTCAGTCGCGCTGATTCCTGCCAGCGTCATCAGTCGTCCCGGCCCTGAGTTCGTCTGCGGCGAAGGGGTTCTCCAGCCTGTGAATTCAGGCAAGTATGGTACCCCTGATTGCATTCCTGTGCCTAAAGATGTTCTACCTTCTAGTGCACGTCTCACCAGATCCGCTCCGGGTCCTTTAGATACCATTACCCTTTACTACCAGAATGTGGGGGGTATCAATTCCTGCCTGACCGACTACCTGCTCGCAACTTCGTGTTCCTGCTATGACGTCATCGCCTTCACGGAAACATGGCTGAATGACCGCACACTATCAAGTCAGATCTTCGGCCCTGATTACGCAGTGTTCCGCTGTGACCGTAGCGCCGAAACAGCAAAAAGTCCAGTGGAGGCGGGGTACTACTTGCCGTGAAGTCGAATCTTCCAGCGCAGCTCATCGACAACAATTCCTGGTGTGATCTGGAACTTGTATGGATTCGCATTGATCTTGTAGACCCGAAATTGTACGTATGTGTAGTGTATCTGCCACCCGATCGCTCAAGAGATGTTGCCCTCGCCGAGTCGTTTTCTCGCTGCATCTTCGAAGTTAGTTCCTTCTGCGCTCCAGAAGATGACTTACTAGTCATTGGCGACTTCAATATGCCCGGTTTGAAGTGGTGCTCCAATCATGGCAGCTTTCTGTACCCAGACCCAGCACGCTCTACTTTTTTGGCGCCTTCAAACATCATATTGGATTCCCTGAGTGCAGCGACCTTGCGCCAGATCAACGGCGTGGCGAACGAATACGGTCGTACGCTGGACGTATGATGGACCTCGTTTACCGACCATCGAATTCGCTCCTGCACCGCTTGTTAAAGTAGTCCCACATCACCCTGCTCTCATGGCATCACTCGAAGTAACTAGGCTGAACGCTACAGCAGATAAACCAGTGACCTTCTACCTCGACCTTAAGAACGCCAACTTCGATGACATCTCTCACATTCTGGGCACTATCGACTGGGTATCTGGGCTTGATCTTTCTAATCCCAACGCTGCCGCTGATACCTTTTCACACATTCTGAATTATGTCATCGATCGCCACGTTCCAAAACGCTCTAGTAGCAAAAATATGCGAATCCCTTGGATCACGACTGAGCTGCGACAACTGAAGACGGCAAAAAGATGTGCTCTTCGAAACTACAAGAAGCATAAATCATCGTATACTAAGGATATTTATCGTAAACTTAACTCCGTTTATAAAAAAGCCAGTGAACGTTGTTACCATAACTATCTACGTCGCGTACAACGTAACCTCAAGACTTGCCCAAAATCGTTTTGGAAACATGTAAAAAGTCAGCGGAAAGAACCTGGTATACCTTCAAACATGTTTTAGACGGCATAACGGCGAACTCTGACCGTGGAATCTGCGATCTCTTCGCCCAAAAATTTTCCAGTATCTTCACCTCAGCTTCAACATCCTCAGAACATATAGATAGCGCTGTCAGGAACGTTTTGCCATTGGGCTTCTCAATAAATGGTACAAACAAACTATTCGAATTGTTGGTTTTGGATCCTTTCTTCACGTACTGCAAAAATAACATCTCCAATGATCAACACGGATTTATGCCCAAACGCTCTACGACAAGTAACTTGCTAACGTTCACTTCTTTTGTGCATGAAAGTTTTGTTGCCAAATCTCAAACCGATGCAATCTATACCGATCTGTCTGCTGCATTCGACAAGGTGAACCATGAAATTGCCATCGGAAAACTCGAACGCTTAGGATTCTGTGGTACTCTACTTGGCTGGTTCCGCAGTTACTTAACTGGTCGTAAATTGATTGTTCGAACGGGTGACACCTTTTCCAGGCAGTTTCCTGCTACCTCCGGTGTGCCTCAAGGTAGCCATCTCGGACCGATTATTTTCCTAATTTACTTCAACGACGTGTTGTCACTCCTCGACGTCCCCAAAATTTGCTATGCTGATGATCTAAAACTATTTTACACCATAAACGACAACGACGACATCAATTTTCTGCAACGTCAATTCAACCTCTTCGCTGAGTGGTGTGACATTAACTGCCTGCCATTAAACCGCAGCAAATGTGCAGTCATTAACTTTTCTCGTAAGCGGCAGCCTTTAATTGCGGAGTACTTCCTCGGAGACGAACCCATCGCACGTGTGAATCACGTTAACGATCTTGGCGTAATCTTAGATCAGCGCCTGGAATTCAAGGCACACACCAACTACGTGATTGACAAAGCATCCAGAAGCCTCGGTTTCATTTTTAGAGTGGCGAAGGACTTCAAGGACGTGTATTGCTTGAAAAGCTTATACTGCAGCATTGTTCGTTCTATCCTTGAATACGCTTCAGCTGTCTGGTGTCCCTACTACCAGAACGGTGTCGATCGGCTCGAGGCCATTCAGCGGCGATTCTTGCGATATGCCCTTAGACACCTGAACTGGCAAGACCCTTTTCGCTTGCCTAGCTACGAAAATCGATGCCGCCTCATAGATATCGACACCCTTCAAGCCCGCAGACAAGCAACACGTGCCTCATTTGTCGCAGACCTCCTGACATCGCGAATCGACTGTCCCACGCTATTGGAGGCTATTCCGCTTAGTGTACGACCCCGTGGATTCAGGAATCAGGATCTTCAATTGTACATTCCCTTTCGAATGAACAATTACGGAGCTAACAGCGCCCTCATCGGTGCAATGAAATCGTTCAACCGTTTTTCGGAGCATTTTGACTTCGACATTTCGAGGGATGTTTTCCGAAGAAAAGTGATTAGGGCCTTGAGATCCCCATAGTTAGATCTAAGTGTTTTGTTTTTAACTTTAATTTTAAGTAATCACTGGGATCAACATGTGATCCGTTGATCAGAAATAAATAACAAATAAGTGCTTTCAGTTTTTTTTTCCGGCCAATCTCTACGCTCTCCATCTTGAACAAAGTTATCGAAAAACTACTTGTTGCTAGGGTAAGTGAATACTTAACAAGGTATGACCTCATAAGTCCACGCCAATATGGCTTCCGAAAGGGATGCAGCACCTTAACCGCAACTACTGAACTATTGGAGGACGTATACGATGATTTGGGCAATCGTAAATATGCTGGTGCCCTGTTCTTGGATCTGAGAAAAGCGTTCGATACGATTGATCATTCGTTGCTACTACAGAAACTGGAATGGTATGGGATACGAGGCCAGCCCCTCCGGTTAATCGAAAGCTATTTATCAGCCCGTCAACAATTTGTGTCCTTAAAAGGAGTATCAAGCGCCAAAGGCCCATAACAACAGGTGTACCACAGGGAAGCAACCTGGGCCTGCTGATGTTCTTGGTCTTTATCAACGATCTCCCGCTGATGAACCTGCACGGCAAAGTTCGGCTTTTTGCCGACGATACCCTAATCTCGTACAGCAATGCCAATCCCCTTCAGATAGTGGAATGGATTGGGAATGATTTGGATGCCCTCCAGGAATACTTCAACTGCAATCTCCTCTCGTTGAACTTATCGAAAACCTCGTACATGCTATTCAATTCCGGACGTCGCTGCTTACCACAGCTGCCGTCGATAAGTACAGGCAACACGATAATTGAACGCGTACGCGAGTTCAAATATTTAGGACTACATTTGGACGATACTCTAAGCTGGGCAGCCCACATCGGGCATCTCAAAAGAACATTGGCTCCAGTCTGTGCGGTCATTTGGAAAATCTCTGCGTTTATTCCCACCCACTGGTTGAAAAACGTATACTTTTGATTGTTTCATTCGAGGTTGCAATATCTTGTATCACTATGGGGAAAAGCCTGCAAAAGTCGTCTAAGAGAGCTGCAGACTATGCAAAATAGAGCCCTTAAGGCTGTATTTAGATTGCCGTATTTATACCCGTTAGATCAATTATATGGTATGGTCAATTCAGTCCTTCCCATACGAGGTGCTCAGGAATTCCAAACCCTCGTGTTCACCCACAAACTTCTGACAAGCAGAGATACTCACCACAACATGCGATTCGAAAGAATGACGTCACACCGCATGTCTAGAAATGCGAATCATCTCCGCCTGAGTTTGGGAAGAAGAAACCTAGCTACTTCGCAAGTAAACTGTACAGACATCCCAGACTACCAGACATCCTAAAACAGTGTTCATCGCCCTCCCGCTTCAAATCTCAACTGTTATCAATCTGCAAAACATGAATCGCTTTCTCCATTAGCATCCCTGCACCACATTGCCTAAAAAATTTTTATATTTTACTTTCGCCCCTTCACCTAGCCACCACCGCCCAAACCCACCTCAACCAGCCGCAACCACCAACCACCAAAACGCCCCGCCACCCGCAAACTACCACCCGCCACCTGCCACCGCCAGAATGCTGCCAAATCTATGCTAAACACAAGTGCAAACATGTTCAATATTTAAGTGTCACTACTCTTAAGTATTAATTTTTAACACTTACAGTAACGTTGAACTTTCGGAGATGTAGTAAGAAAACACTTGTTATCAGATTGATGACAAACTGTAAACTGATCATATATTTGGTATGATAAGCTTACGAACCGTATCGTGTGTAGAGAGAACACTTCTCTCTCGCATATACATCAAGTTAGCGAAACGGTATTTGAGCTTAAGGTCGAATGACATAACAAATATATAATTACAAAATTGTGAAATACTGAACTAATAACCCTTCAGCATTCCTTCAAAGAGCGGGTTTTGTGCCTGTTGGAGAAGAGGCTTGAAAAAGTTTAACTCCAGCGGGCTTTCCCTGTCCGCTGGAAGTAACCAACGAATCGTTCTTCCAAAGTTTAACGAGTTCATATCCAACACTACCACACATTTTATACAGATGGTTCAAACAACAGCAATAGTACTGGAGATGGAGTATATTCGCCAACCATGAGGATAAGCCACAATCTACCGTATGATTGTAGCATGTTCTCAGCAGAAGCTTATGCACTTAATGGTGCTGCCCAAGAATCCAACAGTAGTGAACCCACTCTTATCTTAACAGATTCAGCTAGCTGTCTAGATGCACTTTTCAACGGAAAATCACGACATCCATGGATTCAGTCCATAGAGAGCCATTCACATGAGCGCAATATAACATTCACTTGGGTACCAGGGCATGCTGGAATACCCGGAAACGAGGAGACCGATAGATATGCAAATGTGGCACGCAGCAGTACTCCACCAACCACTCCTAGAATTCCTGCTAAAGACGCTGTACGTACCATCAAGTCCAGCATGTGGTGGACATGGGAGTCTACATGGCATTCTAGCCATGCAGTCTTTCCTAAGACAAATCAAATATTCAGTATCGAGATACCAAGACCGAAAATGCTCATCAGATCGACGTGCTCCAACAAGATTGCGCATAGGTCACACAAGGCTGACCCAGGGCGCACCTGTTTGATAGAAGCTCTCCGCCGATGTGTCAGTTCTGCGGTGTTCAAATAACTGTTACAACATATTCCGATCGACTGCCGGGGATACAATGAAGTCCGCGAAAAACACAACATCAAGGGAGCTGTCTTTGATATTTTAAACAACGACGAATCACATGAGGGTCTACTACTCAAATTCTTGAAGGAAAGTACCTAACATTTATAAAACTTTGTGAATAAGCATATCACTCGACACGAATGCCATAAGGATGGTAAAGTGTCGTTAATAAAACTTAAAAAAAATAATAACGCGGGGTAATTATCACAATAGATCAACTACTGGTTGCAGTGGGGTCTCTCCTGCATCAAAGAAATAGTTAAGCGATACGGCCTGCCTACTTCAGACTAAGTGAGATTTCTAACTGAATGTCATAAGAAAATCATTCAACGAAAAGCAATACATTTAAGATAAGCACTCGATCGACAGTGAAAAGTAAATTTATGCGAGGCAATGTCATCATCGTTTTTTAACATTGAGTCAATAAGTCATCAAGTATTTTTGATTAGGTGTCTTTCTTCAAGAAAAATAATTTATGCTTTCAACATGAAAACAAATCTTCAAGCTTAACTGTCAAAGAGAGTTAAATTTTAGATTTTAACTAAGCTTAACATTTCGACGTGAACTCAGAATCCCTGCACGTATTTCTTGCGAGAAGCTTTGGCAATCTGCCTTAATGGATTTTCGATGATCACTTTTTCAATTGGTTTCGGCTGTTCACCGAATTTCTCCTCGATCACTGCCTCCTCTTTCACTATTACGTCCTCAGCACCAATAAAACTTCTCTCCTCCACCGGGGGGTTAGAAATTACCGAGTCCAAACTGTTGCTATTGCTCTCGATCACATCCGGACTTCCAGCCTTATCCAACCAGCTTGTAATTCGTGCTGTAATGTCTATTGATTGACTTCTACCGACCTTATCGGATGATTGACTGGCGGTAACATTCGGACGGAAGCCCCAAATCGAGAGCATTGTTGGTGCCAGCAGGTCCTTATATCGATGCAACTGTTCGACCGATTGTTCCCACTTGAAATGTTTGCGGGGAGATTCCAGTTTGAGTTCTGTTTCGCGAGGCCAAGGACTCGGCGATGTTAACAGTTTACGAAATCCTCGTAGATTTCGGAAGTCAGAAATAGTCGGGGTGTGTATTTTGAAATCTTTCAATGCATTCAATTCCAGCATCCAGCTGTGCATGATTTCTGGAATTTGGGAAACGTTGCATTCGTCTTTGGAGTAGTAGATTTTCTGGTGGAAGATATCGCCGATTGAAGTCTGTGACAGAAAGTGAAAGCAATTGTCCTTTTCCACAACTGCTAGCCCGCTGAACGATCTTTGTACTCGTTTTTTGAGTATTGATGCCGGATATAGGCATTTTCCTCGAATAGTTGCAAGACGATAGGACTCCTGGATGGTGAATGGTTTGAAAGGCAAGTGTTTTGTAACGAACTGCTTTGGTGGAACTTTGTTGAAGGTACAAAGAACAACATCCGCTGGACAGTGGGATGCTAAATAAACGAAAAAGTATTTCTTTGAATCATACCGATACGAAAGCATTACCGGTAAGTATTCCAGATTGTGAGTAATGTTAAGTAGTAGTTTAAAATCTGGTCGTGTTTCGTCTTCATTTTCTACTACTTGTAGAACTAGTAGTTTATGCGAAGCTCCGATGAAGATTAAATTTTCTTCTGGACACACCTCCAGACAAGAGGCTATGCTGCAACCCCAAAGCCAACGATCCAGTTTCGATTCTTGTAAAATATGAAGGTTATCCTTGTCTGACTCTATCAACTTAATTGAAGTCCTATCGAGGCAAATCAAATGCTTTCGTTTGAAACCTTTGAGGGATGTCCAACAATCATCGAACCCATCGTTTTTGCCAATTCGCAGTCGTTTAATCTCGCTTTTTTCGTTGATATCCCAAACTTTTAGAACTTTGTCCAAATCTGATGTAGCGATTAGTTGACCTTTTCCATCATCGAGAAAACAGCACGAAATGAAGGGAACCTCAGATTTAAAAGTTTTTCGCTTAATGTCTTCCAGACACATTCGAGAGCTGATATGTTCTATCGAATATTTGGTCCTAATCACAACGTTGGCAGTGCTCGATATAAAGTGGCAAACCTGAAAAATATTACCAGCCTCGTCATTAACGTTTAAGCGAACGGAACTTTCTGCGTCCAATTGTAGCTTAGAATCCTGCCAACTATAAGGGACGATTTCTAAGCAACCCGCTGCATCTCCGATCGTATTGACTACCCAACTGACATCGTCCATAATGGCCAAACGACCTCCCGTGTAGTAATAATCGTAACCAGCCTCATGCGAAAACCACCGGTCCGGATCGCGTTCCAGCAGTTCGGCGGTCTAAAAGAAGGTTAATGTAATTGTTCTAAAATTTTCCCTTCTTCAAATTTGCCAACTTACCCTAAACACCACGTTGTGGTACAGATCACATCCGACAACCTTTTTCCGGAGTTTGTCAGCATCCCGTTTCTTTTTCCGATAATTGCTTCTATGGCAGCTTAGAGCTTCCATGTGCGAGTGTTTTAAGTCAATCAGCTGCATCACTGGGTCCTGCTGCAAGTCGCTATGTTGCCGATGGGTCCACAGCGGAACTGGATACGAAATTTTCCACGACGGCTGTTCGTAGTGTTCGGTAAGGGATTCACGCGCCAGTCCATCCGTTTGAACCGGTAAATGTAGAAACGAGCCGTGATTGAAAAACTGCTGTTTTACGAGCGGTTTCTCGGCGAACATTGCAATATTCCTCAAACTTTGATGTACATACTGAACCGATTTGCGCTTAGTTGGTGTCTATAAAATAATATTTTTAAATTACCCAACTTGGATAACATAGTTTTGTCCACTTACCTTCCGAATTTTATCGGATTCACGCCTACGCTTACCAGAACCATTATGTTCTGGATCCTCAGTTTTCATAACTGAAAATTAAAGTAAGAATCACTGTACGTACATATGTTGATCTCTATTTTTGATGATTAATTGCTTGTTGATGATTTAAACTATAGACACTATATTTAAACCACTAAAATGTAAATTTTAACTGCTAAAAATGAAATCGCCCGCGTAGTAGCACGAAGCGCGTGGGAGAATTCACGTTTTGTTGTGAGCGCATCGTTTATTCGTTTTGTTTACACGCCCGACATCAGACTTCAGAGACTCGGAACGGCTGAACACTGAAAAAAGTTACGCTTTTCTTTTTGATAGCGTTTGCGTTCAATTCAATTTTTTTTAATCAGGACAGCGGTGCCAGGTGTGCTTATTTTCAGTATTGAATACACGAATTTATTGCTGATTTTTGGTCTAGAGTCTTTCTGATTTGAAACTGGTTCTTGAAAAATGTTTAATAAAGACTTCTGGATTGTATAGACTTTTTTGATGGATTTTCAATTTTATAAAATTTTGTGAGCATCCATTTTTGATTTAATAACATCAAGTGTCTTTGAGCGTGTTTTGACTTAATTTACAATGTTTATGCTTGAATAAAACTGAAATAATGTAAGCATAATACCGTGAAGGCACCAATGGCCGCGCATTTAAGCTATGATGATTGTTCTCTGTGCCATACTACAATCGTGTTTTATGCGATTCTGAAAAGAAAAGCACTGACACGTACTAAAACTTACGTTCTTTAAGGGAAAAATTTAAAAGCGAGAGATTTTTCATTGTAACGTCACAAAAAACGCGAATTTAAAAAAAAGTGTTGGCCACGCACGCTTATGTTGCTTGTTCCAATCGGCGCTCACAATGTACCAATGGTCGCGCACTTCTTAATTTGGGTTTAAACAGTGAATAAGGTATCCACTCAGTTTAAAATGTTGTTTAGCTGCATCCCACTTGCACTACTGGAAAACCATCACCCAAATTCTGCAGCGCTTCCATCGCCTATTAACCTCAGAAACTCTCGGTACAAAAACGGGCAGCTGGTCGACACACATGTTCGTTTTTGAGGTTGATTGTCTCAAAACTGAAAAGTGTTGGTGAAATAACCAGCATAATATATATAATATCACGAACACTATCAGCAGCAAATAAGACTATTGAAACAATGATTTCGGTCCCGATTTCGATAAATCATCACACATTCGGCGAGCTGTCTGAAAATCCAGGGGGAAATTGACCAACTAAAACTAAACGGATCCGAGTTGCTATCTAACCTCAAATTTCCAACACTTTGTTGCCATTTTCATAAGATCATCGTTTCTTCTGATATTGTTTCTAAAAATTGTGTTTTTTTTCAGACGGTTATATGATGGAAAACATTGATTGGTTGGAAAGCTTGCCTGTGAATCTCATATGCAACATTTGTGAACTTCCGAAGAACTTCTCACGTTTAACGTGGTTTCACACAAAAAAAAAGCATAGTAAAATTACTAAATCCGTGGTTTAAACGAACAACAGGCGACCTTATTTTTGAGTCAAATATGTTTTGTTGTTTATAATACCTTACGCATAGCTATTTTACCATGTGCTCAATTTGGCTGCGCATAGTAAATTCGACTGCGTTTTAGTAAAATTGCCAATGAAATGATGCATTGTTTTACTTCGTCCCTAGTAAAATTAATATGTTTCATGATGAAGCTAGTATGTGTTATGATAAAGATTAGGAGGAGCGAGGAGCATGATTTAAATAGTAAAATTACTATGTATGTTTGTTTGTTTATTTGCATGCATGCATTATGACATTATTTGAAACATGAAAATTCACACTTCCGACACACGTCGGTCAATGTTAGTGTGTTCTCCCGATGCTCTGGAATGATTTTCAAAGTTATGTAACTATATATAAAGCAGCTCAAAATTAGTTTTTTTTACAAACGGGTTTGATGATTAATGATCCTGAATTCGTGTAAACAACAAGAATGTTTACCATAGTAAAATTATCATACGCACTTATGTTTTTGAGTCAAATATGTTTTGTTCTCAAAAGTACGATGTGCGTAGTATTTTGTTGATATGAATTGGTGTCACAATGTCAAAATTACTATGCGGACGGTAGTTGTGATAGAAATTATGATGAAATTATCATGACCATAGTATTTTCTGTGGGAGAAATCATCGACCACTACACATACACACATTCTTATCGTACCTTGCGTACTGTTTGCATCTTCACACGAAACGGTTACACGGAAAAATTGGGTTATTCATAAAACGTGTAGCACTTACACCTTTAAAATTATTAATCGCTTGTTGTTCAAAAAATGTATATCCCTAATACAATTTTGGGTAATTTTGGGTAGCCAATATACAGATGTAAACTAAAATTCGATTATTCAGCTCTGTATAAAAGTTTGTTGTTGTTGGAAAGCTTTGGAAAGGGATGTTAAGCATTGAAATTTTTCAAAGTTGTTATGATGATTTTTGTTTTCCAAATAGTTTTTAAGATGAATTATCAATTTCAACTTACAAAAGGTACGTACAATTATTTAACCTAATTCATAAATGTAATTGTTTGTTTTTTATGGAGAATATCCACACAAATGCTGCTGTTTAAGAAACTTTTTTTCTACAGCCGCCGGATAAAATCGTCCTTCGTGTGTGATGCTAGATGAAGCAATCGCAATTTTCACACAATTCCGATAAGTTACGATAAGCTTCGAATAATGGTAAGATTCAGTTAACCAGCAAGAGCGGGTAGTCCGGGGAGCAGGAAGGATCGGGAAGATGAACTACACCTTGATGGAACGGAATTCAATTGAAATAAAACGAAGGGATATGGCGAAATATTTGTTTTAAAAGAAGTATAGCACATCTAGATTTTTTTGTTTTCAATTAATATTCATATTCTTTTATTATCCTTTCTAGTTATCAGTGTTTCTAGGAAGATTCCCAGAATTTTAGAGGGCAGCCGGAATTGTTTGATAAATTCTTCGCCCGTAAATCGGAAGGATCCATCGTTCAGTGCTCGGGATATGTTGAGGGCTTCGCAGGAGAGAAATTTCCCTTGGTTGGAGCTAGCCGATGTTCACAATGACACAACCGGGGGATTACGAGCTACGAATATACTATTTTATATGAACTGCCCCAAACCACCAGCTGCTTTCGTACGTTAAAGGAATTCAATTCTGATTACAAATAATAATTATCTATTAATTCCCTTTTCAGTGGCTCTACTGCATCCGCCCAAAGAACCTGGACAAGCTCCGGAGGCCAAGTTACAAAAAATACGTTTTCATGACGTTAAGGTAATGATCCTTTTTATTTAATACTCATCAACAAACTGTTTAAATCTTACCGAAAATCTTAACTAAAACTTGTTTGCGTTTGTTTGCAGGATGCAACGAAAAGCAGCCGTTAAAGTACATTATAGCGTGGGTGGAAATCTCGGGTAAAAGGAACACAGAACTGAAAGCAGGACCAATGACTGGATGACGAGATAGTTATAATTTTGTTGTTTCCAAAGAGCAGCCGCTAAGACGATGGTAACGAGCTCGCTAAGCACCATTCAGCACCTGATGTATACCAATTTTGAATTGAAGATGCAGCTCAAGGCGCTGCGCTGCTACAGTAATTTTTTTTGGCAGCCGGTGAAAAATCTAGATTACGTTACCGGGTTGACCAGTTTGAGTATTTATTTGTATAATAAACAATGATTACTACGCATAAGAATAAATTTTTGTGATTTTTTACTCAATAAATTCTAAAACTTTCATTTTGCTAAGAAATCTCAAAAATGCATGGGCATCCCCATGTCGAAATATACAGAATTGACTAACCGAGTGAAAGTTCGCAAATGTATAAAAGCTCTTTGCACACACTCTGTGTATAACGCCCAAAGTTAAAACTAAGTGGAGACACTTTTCTTGAAACTGTATGGATTTTTATACAGAATCAAGTAACTTTGGTTACCGTGTACTCTTTTGTTGTACCCAGAGATGCCAATATGCCTGATTTTTCAGGGATTGCCTGATTTTTCGAGGCTCTGCCTGACAACCTGAAAAGCCATTAAATTTCCCTGATTTTTCAAAATATGCCTGATTTTGCCTGATTTTTGCGAATGTGTTGAAAAATGGGTAGTAAGGAACTAAATTAGGTACCATTGCTGAAGTTAAAAAGCGAAAATGTGGCTGAATGAAACCAATCAAAAGATACTCATTTATTCATATTTAAACAAGGGAATGAAAAGGAATCTTTCGGCTTTGATGCAGTAGAATTATGCAATCAAGGAGGCTCACAACACAGTTAAAAATGTAGAGTGATGACCAAAAAAAAAAAAAGGTCATCACTTTTAAAGGAATTTCCGTTACTTATGTAGCCTGATTTTGCCTGATTTTTATTTCACCAGTTCCCTGATTATTGAAAATATATGTTGGCAACCCTGGTTGTACCAGTCGCCTTTGATACTTTGACGAATAAAGACGTTTTATACTTTTTCGCTTACAAGTGTCGGGAGTATTATTTCTACTCGAAAGTTCCTTATTAGTCCGTGTAACTCGCGTGTTTCTCTAGGGATTTGCGTACCTGCCTTTAGGTTGTGGGCCCAGATCGCGGAAAGTTACGGAAAGTTGTGAACTTTAAAAAAGAAATCGGGCGATTGCGCGAGTGCGGTGCCATTTAATTTCTCGGTGAAAAATTTCCACGTGGAGAAATTTTTAGCAATGGCGGAAGCTGCAAAAGTGTCCATCCCTAAACTCAATCAGGAGAATTGGGGCTCGTGGCGGCAGCGGATGGAGTGGCTGCTAGAACGAGAGGATCTTTGGGATGTGATTCGTTTTGTGAAACCAGAACCTGAAAG
This sequence comes from Uranotaenia lowii, assembly GCF_029784155.1. Taxonomy (NCBI): domain Eukaryota; kingdom Metazoa; phylum Arthropoda; class Insecta; order Diptera; family Culicidae; genus Uranotaenia; species Uranotaenia lowii. The sequence goes on from NC_073693.1 coordinate 241,210,764, forward strand.
GGAAGACTGGGTGAAGCGAGACCGCAAGGCGCGGGCTTCTATCGGTCTCTTCTTGGAAGATAGCCAATTTAAAGTGGTCAGAGGTTGTGATAGTGCGCGTGCAATGTGGACCACATTGAAAGACCACCACGAAAAAGTGTCTATGTCTACGATTGTCCATTATCTGAATCTGTTGTGTAGTGCTAGTTTGCGTGAGGATGGTTGTATGGAAACCCATCTAGAGAACATGGAAGATTTGTTCGACAAATTAGCAGCAGCCGGACAAAATCTCGAAGAATCGTTGCGGATCGCGATGGTGTTTCGAAGTGTGCCTCAGTCCTATTTGAACTTAGTTCAAGGGCTGCAGAGCCAGCTAACAGCTGATTGGACAGTGTTGCGTGTGAAAAATTGCCTCTTGGAAGAGTTTCGGCAGCGTCAAAATCGGGGTGAAATGCTCGCTTCTGATATGAAAGCGATGAAGCTTGACGCTGGGGGTGGTAGAAACGTGCGGGGGTGTTACCATTGTGGGGATCCCGATCATTTTAAGAAAAACTGCAAGCAGTGGCTATCGTGGAAGAAGAATAATTCCAAGAAGAAACCGAGAAGTGATGGCAAAGATAAGGGCCCGAAAGCCAAACAAGCGGATGGTTCGAGTGGAAACTCTGGAGGTGCTGTTTGTTTTGTGGCGGGGGCTGTGATCCGTGGTTGCTGGGTGATGGACAGTGGTGCAACGTGTCACATGACAAGTGAAAGGTCGTTTTTCGCGGATTTGCGGAAAATGTCGGTGTTGATGGTGACGTTGGCCGACGGGAACAAAACAAAAGCAACGGGGATCGGTGAGGGAACAGTGTTCGGTGAAAATGCGCGTGGTGAGAGAGTGGAAGTCACTCTGAAGAACGTACTTTTTGTGCCGGAACTGGATGGTGGACTTATATCCATTGGAGTGTTAACTACGAACGGTTTTACTGCAAACTTTGGGCAGTCCGGATGTGAAATAAAGGACTCTACAGGTGAAGTGAAAGTGATTGGTGATAAAGTGGACAGCTTGTATAAGCTGCGAATCCAGGAAAGGTCGCTGAAAGCTGCGGGTGATCACCACCTGCGGTGCCAGCACACGTGGCATCGTCGGCTCGGGCACCGGGACCCAAATATTCTGCGCAGGATGACATCGGAGGATCTGGTAAGTGGCTTTAAGATTATTGATTGCGGAATCCGTGTTACGTGTGAGAGTTGTCTGAAAGGGAAGATGGCGCTTTTGCCATTCCCTGCCTTGGCCGAGCGGAAGACAACAAAGCCCCTGGAACTGATTCACACGGATCTTTGCGAACCCATGCAAACCGTAACCCCATCAGGTAACCGCTACATCATGACTTTGATTGACGACTACAGTCGATATGCGGTGGTCCATCTGCTCAGAAGCAAGGATGAAGCAGCTGGTAGAATTAAACAGTACGTACGGTTAGTCGAAAACATGTTTGGGAGAAAGCCACTTGCCATTCGCTCAGACGGGGGCGGCGAATATGCGAACCGTGAGCTGCGAGTGTTCTACGAATCGGAAGGGATCAAGCCAGAGTACACAATGCCTTATTCGCCACAGCAAAATGGGATGGCCGAACGCAAAAACAGGTCATTGCAGGAGATGGCCCTCTCTATGCTGGCGGATGCGGATATGCCGAAAATGTTTTGGGGCGAGGCGGTGCTCACGGCGGCACATCTTCAGAATATTTTGCCATCACGGGTTGTGAGCAAGACTCCATTTGAGCTATGGACGGGTAAGAAGCCGGATGTTGCTCATGTTCGAGTATTCGGTTGCGATGCATACGTCAAGATACCCGATCAGAAGCGCACCAAGTATGACTACAAATCCGAAAAGCTTACATTTGTAGGGTACACAGAGGATCGCAAAGGTTATCGTTTTGTCGATCGGTCCACGAACAAGTTGACAGTAAGTCGGGACGCCAGGTTTATTGAGCTGAGAGACGGTTCGGAGCAGTCGGCGAAGATAGATAAGCCCGAAGAAGAAGATGAATCGTTGGTGGAACTCCCGGTCCCGGTGCCCGCAGAGGAGGAGGTTCCTGATGAAGCGGATTGTGTTCGTGATGTTAGTGCTAGTTCTTCGTCTGTATTCGAAGGTTGGTCCGATGCAGTATCGGGGTCCGACGAAGAACAGATTCAGGAGGAGCAGACGCCGCAGCGTCCAGTGAGAGCAACCCGCGGAGTTTTGCCAGCTCGTTATTGCGACTTCGTCGTTGGTGTTGCTAGGGACGAAATCGAAGAACCTTCGGATTATCGAGAAGCGCTGCAGTGCCCTGAATGGAAAGCAGCGATGGATTCGGAGCTGGAATCTCATGCATCGAACAAAACATGGGATTTGGTTCAGCTACCGGAAGGCAAGAAGACTGTTGGGTCGCGCTGGGTGTTTAAGTTAAAACGGAACGAGGCCGGTGACATCGTTAAACACAAAGCCAGACTTGTAGCTCAGGGCTACAGCCAGCGCTACGGAGTGGACTACATGGACGTATTTGCGCCAGTTACGAGATTGGAAACATTTCGAGCGTTTCTAGCCGTAGCGGGTAAACGTGGGATGCTGATCAAACACTTCGATGTGAAGACCGCCTATCTACACGGAACAGTCGAAGAGGAGATATTCATGCGGCAGCCTCCCGGATACGCCAACCCCGGGAAAGAGAAGCTGGTCTGCAAACTCCGCAAGTCCATCTACGGGTTAAAACAGTCGGCGCGTTGCTGGAACCAAGCGCTCCACAAGGTTCTAGTTGCTATTGGATTCAACCAGTGCCAATCAGATATGTGCCTATACATTCGAAGAAACGATAGAGGTGTCATCATGTTGTTGATATACGTTGATGATATGTTGATTGGCTGCACGAAGGAAGAATTGATCAACGAAGTGTTCGATTCGATGCGAAAGGAGTTTGAAGTGACAAATCTCGGCACGGTGAAGCATTTTCTGGGGCACGAAGTTCATCGAGAGAACGGTTACTACAGTCTGCAATTGACGGGCTATATCAAGACCATGATCAAGAAGTTCGGTCTTGAAGACTGCAAGCCATCGAATTCCCCAATGGATCCTGGATACGTAGCCTCAGATCATCCAAGCCCGCTCTTTGCGGATACGTATCGCTACAGAAGTCTTATCGGTGCCCTATTGTACGTTGCAGTAAATGCTAGACCAGATGTTGCGGCCAGTGTTTCTCTTTTGGGCCGGAAGGTTAGTGCACCGACTGAAATGGACTGGACAGCCGCAAAGCGCGTAGTTCGTTATTTGAAAGGCACGATGGAACTACGGTTGAGATTTGAGCCTGGTAAAGAATGGGGGCTCATCGGCTATTCGGACTCAGATTGGGCGGGAGACCATGCAAGTCGAAGATCCACTACTGGTTTCCTGTTCTTTTACGGAAGTGGTCTTATCGCCTGGGCAAGCCGCCGCCAATCCTGTGTGAGCTTGTCATCTATGGAAGCCGAGTAGGGTAACGGACCTATTTTGGACCGTTTTGGGAAGTGGCTGTGGCATCCTACAATTAATGTATTATTCACACCAACTAAGTTAGGTTCAGCTAAGCGTGAAAGCATGAGAAAGTCTACAAAGAGTGAGAGCGATTTGACTACTGGGGGACGAGCCAAGCTACACGGAGCCAGTCTGGATTGGACCACTTCGCGGACAAGTCGAAGATTTTACATTGGCGATTTTCTGCCAGTTTGAGTGGTGATAATAATTAGTGTCAAGCAGTAGTTTTTTTTTTCATTCAGAGAGAAAGGAACACGAAAAGAAACGGAAACATGGACACAAATTTGGAGCTTCGGAGGAGTCGGCAAAGAGGTATCCAGGGACATCGGTATCGGCATCGGTAAGAGAGGGAAGATGGAGGCATCTTCGACATCATTATTTGGTTGCTGCTGCCATCTTCGATTTGGTACACTGTTAATTAAATAACACTGTTCGCGTGTTGTTTGTAATTCACGCTGAAAAAATTGATTTCATATTCAGCGTGAATATTAACTGAAAAAAAAAACACAAACAAATTATCGAAAATTTTGGGAATTGCGTTTTATTATAACACTTATTTTGAAATAAAAATTAAAAAGAAAATGAAATAAAATTTAAGGAAAATATAATAAAATAAAAAACCATGTAACAAAAATAAAATAATATGAAAAAAAAAATTCAATTAAATTAAATTAAAATTAAATTAAAATTAAATTAAAATTAAATTAAAATTAAATTAAAATTAAATTAAAATTAAATTAAAATTAAATTAAAATTAAATTAAAATTAAATTGAAATTAAATTAAAATTAAATTAAAATTAAATTAAAATTAAATTAAAATTAAAATTAAATTAAAATTAAATTAAAATTAAATTAAAATTAAATTAAAATTAAATTAAAATTAAATTAAAATTAAATTAAAATTAAATTAAAATTAAATTAAAATTAAATTAAAATTAAATTAAAATTAAATTAAAATTAAATTAAAATTAAATTAAAATTAAATTAAAATTAAATTAAAATTAAATTAAAATTAAATTAAAATTAAATTAAAATTAAATTAAAATTAAATTAAAATTAAATTAAAATTGAATTAAAATTAAATTAAAATTAAATTAAAATTAAATTAAAATTAAATTAAAATTAAATTAAAATTAAATTAAAATTAAATTAAAATTAAATTAAAATTAAATTAAAATTAAATTAAAATTAAATTAAAATTAAATTAAAATTAAATTAAAATTAAATTAAAATTAAATTAAAATTAAATTAAAATTAAATTAAAATTAAATTAAAATTAAATTAAAATTAAATTAAAATTAAATTAAAATTAAATTAAAATTAAATTAAAATTAAATTAAAATTTAATTAAAATTTAATTAAAATTAAATTAAAATTAAATTTAAATTAAATTTAAATTAAATTTAAATTAAATTTAAATTAAATTAAAATTAAATTAAAATTAAATTAAAATTAAATTAAAATTAAATTAAAATTAAATTAAAATTAAATTAAAATTAAATTAAAATTAAATTAAAAATTAAATTAAAATTAAATTAAAATTAAATTAAAATTAAATTAAAATTAAATTAAAATTAAATTAAAATTAAATTAAAATTAAATTAAAATTAAATTAAAATTAAATTAAAATTAAATTAAAATTAAATTAAAATTAAATTAAAATTAAATTAAAATTAAATTAAAATTAAATTAAAATTAAATTAAAATTAAATTAAAATTAAATTAAAATTAAATTAAAATTAAATTAAAATTAAATTAAAATTAAATTAAAATTAAATTAAAATTAAATTAAAATTTAATTAAAATTTAATTAAAATTAAATTAAAATTAAATTAAAATTAAATTAAAATTAAATTAAAATTAAATTAAAATTAAATTAAAATTAAATTAAAATTAAATTAAAATTAAATTAAAATTAAATTAAAATTAAATTAAAATTAAATTAAAATTAAATTGAAATTAAATTAAAATTAAATTAAAATTAAATTAAAATAAAATTAAAATAAAATTAAAATAAAATTAAAATTAAATTGAAATTAAATTAAAATTAAATTAAAATTAAATTAAAATTAAATTAAAATTAAATTAAAATTAAATTAAAATTAAATTAAAATTAAATTAAAATTAAATTAAAATTAAATTAAAATTAAATTAAAATTAAATTAAAATTAAATAAAAATTAAATTAAAATTAAATTAAAATTAAATTAAAATTAAATTAAAATTAAATTAAAATTAAATTAAAATTAAATAAAAATTAAATTAAAATTAAATTAAAATTAAATTAAAATTAAATTAAAATTAAATTAAAATTAAATTAAAATTAAATTAAAATTAAATTGAAATTAAATTAAAATTAAATTAAATTTTAATTAAAATTAAATTAAAATTAAATTAAAATTAAATTAAATTTAAAGTAAAATTAAATTAAAATTAAATTAAAATTAAATTAAAATTAAATTAAAATTAAATTAAAATTATATTAAAATTAAATTAAAATTAAATTAAAATTAAATTAAAATTAAATTAAAATTAAATTAAAATTAAATTAAAATTAAATTAAAATTAAATTAAAATTAAATTAAAATTAAATTAAAATTAAATTAAAAGTAAATTAAAATTAAATTAAAATTAAATTAAAATTAAATTAAAATTAAATTAAAATTAAATTAAAATTAAATTAAAATTAAATTAAAATTAAATTAAAATTAAATTAAAATTAAATTAAAATTAAATTAAAATTTAATTAAAATTAAATTAAAATTAAATTAAAATTAAATTAAAATTAAATTAAAATTAAATTAAAATTAAATTAAAATTAAATTAAAATTAAATTAAAATTAAATTAAAATTAAATTAAAATTAAATTAAAATTAAATTAAAATTAAATTAAAATTAAATAAAAATTAAATTAAAATTAAATTAAAATTAAATTAAAATTAAATTAAAATTAAATTAAAATTAAATTAAATTAAATTAAAATTAAATTAAAATTAAATTAAAATTAAATTAAAATTAAATTAAAATTAAATTAAAATTAAATTAAAATTAAATTAAAATTAAATTAAAATTAAATTAAAATTAAATTAAAATTAAATTAAAATTAAATTAAAATTAAAATTAAAATTAAATTAAAATTAAATTAAATTCAAATTAAATTCAAATTAAATTCAAATTAAATTCAAATTAAATTCAAATTAAATTCAAATTAAATTCAAATTCAATTCAAATAAAATTAAATTTAAATGAAATTAAAATTAAATTAAAATTAAATTAAAATAAAATTAAAATTAAATTAAAATAAAATTAAAATGAAATTAAAATTAAATTAAAATTAAATTAAAATTCAATTAAAATTGAATATAATTAAAATCATATTAAAAAAAAAACAAAAGCCGAGTTTCAGCTCATGGCAGTGTTTAAATTAAATTAAAAAAAAACACGAACACATCAGCCGAGTTTCAGCTCATGGCAGTGTTCCGGTAAATAAAAAAAAAAAAAGAAAAAAATTCAAACAATTCAGCCGATTTTCAGATCATGGCACAAACACATAAAAGAAAAAAAAAACACAAAAGCCGAGTTTCAGCTCATGGCAGTGTTGAAATAAAATTAAAAAAAAAAAAACGAACACATCAGCCGAGTTTCAGCTCATGGCAGTGTTCCGGTAAATAAAAAGGAAAAAAACACAACAGCCGAGTTTCAGCTCATGGCAGTGTTGAAATAAAATTAAAAAAAAAAAAAAAAAAAACGAACACATCAGCCGATTTTCAGATCATGGCAGTGTTCCGGTAAATAAAAAAAAAAAAAATCAAACACTTCAGCCGATTTTCAGATCATGGCAGTGTCACGTTAAAAGCAAAAAAAACAAACACAACAGCCGAGTTTCAGCTCATGGCACTGTTGAAATAAAATTAAATAAAAAAAACAACGAACACATCAGCCGAGTTTAAGCTCATGGCAGTGTTCCGGTAAATGAAAAAAAAGAAAAGAAAATCAAACACTCCAGCAGATTTTCAGATTATGGCAGTGTCACGTAAAAAGAAAAAAAAAAAACAAACACATCAGCCGAGTTTCAGCTCATGGCAGTGTTCATATATAAATAAAAAAAATAAGAAAAAAAATAGCAGTGTTTGGATAGCAAGAATCTTAGTAAAACAAATGATAAAACTAAAAATTTAGAAAACGATATCAAGCGCTGAACCCTGAATGAGTTTAATGTTAATAAAAGCATTTCGAATCACTTTTTTGTAAGCGGAGGATGAAGGATGATGCTACATTTAATGTGGTGATGTATAATTTTCAGATAGATTAAGTGCTTCGTTTAAGTAAACAACGGAACTATTACAATAGAACTACATACACTTCAAATACGGAAATAATGTACATTGAAAAAAAAGGTTCAAAATAAACATGTTCTAAAAAACATAAGAATCACTGTTGAAAAAGTATAGCTAGATTTTATAGAAGATTTTAGATGCAGAAAGCATCGTATGCCATTGGAAAAAAAATAACAATATCGTTACCGTTATTATTATTATTATTACCGTTATCGTATTTACTAGCAGCAAAATGGAACACTGACCCAAAATGTTAAATCAGTTATTCTTACTTCTTAATCATGTGGCATGGGGAGGATGTGGCATCCTACAATTAATGTATTATTCACACCAACTAAGTTAGGTTCAGCTAAGCGTGAAAGCATGAGAAAGTCTACAAAGAGTGAGAGCGATTTGACTACTGGGGGACGAGCCAAGCTACACGGAGCCAGTCTGGATTGGACCACTTCGCGGACAAGTCGAAGATTTTACAGTGGCTATGCTATTTTCTGGAATAAAATAGCATTTGTTACAATTTTCGACTGCTTTATCCGTTCATTACGAAGATCAAGACTTTTTCTATCGAAAAATATCGTCGTTTGTTGTAATGTAACAAGATTTAAGCCTAAAAAGATGTTTCTTCAATTATTACTCTGGTCAGCATTTTGGACCACCAGGTTTCTATTTTGGACCACCCTTTGGACCTATTTTGGACCACCCTTAAACTAAATAAGTTTTTTTTTCTAAACTTTGCAGTATTTCAACTCGCTTGGTACGCAATTATGCGAATTATTCAGATAATTTTGTCTTATCTTAAATCAAGTTTTGTTTGTTTGTTTGTTTGTTCAATACGAATAGAGTAAAAACAGTAAAATTCTTGTTATATAGTGTGTTCCAAGTGTTATGAAAATTCTGACAGTACACTGAAATCTCGACGAAATTTGTTCTGCAGTGTTTAATACTGGCCAGTTGGCTTATCTTTAGGCTCAATTTTCAGAACGCATATCTCCTTCAGGAGACCCAATGATAAGTTGAGAAAGTCTGACACCATGAACTTCGCGACATCAATTGATGCATTTTGACTTCCACAATCTTAGTGGGTTTGGTTTGGCTTCAGTTCTGTATATAGATTCAAAAAGATAAAAATATGCGAGATTTATGCTATCTTTTAAGCCATCTAAAAGCCAGATTCTTTTCACAAAAATTCTGTTTTAAGTTTGATATTAACTTTGTTCTAGGTTAAAATTTATCGTTGGAGTAATTTTCCAACAGTTTTTTTTAATTGCATAACCACAGGGGCTGAAAAACTAGATTTTTAGTACTTTATCGCTTGTAAAATTTACACATTTCAACCACCTTTTCCCAAGTTTTGAAACATATATAGCCATAATTGAATATATTATTTAATAAAATTGTTCTAAAATAAACTGAGATATTTCAACTGTTCCAAAAATTAAACACGTTGCATATTTGCCGATTTGTTGTCGTTTTTTTTTCCAAACCCCTCTTTTAGACGGGTTTTATAATTCGTTTCTTCTACCTACCTAAGTTTTTTTCCTCAAAAATCATTGCTGAATTCACTCATTTTACTGGCAATACTAAATGGTTGAAATTTTTAGAACGAACTTTCAACAATTTTTCATGAAGCATAAAAACAATGACTTTATAAAAAATTAGTGCAATCCAAGTTTTCATGTTTTGAGTCTTCTTTAAGCTTTAGCTTTAACAACTGCTTATCAAACAGTTGCCATTGATGTAGATTGTTAGATTAACGTAATCCAAAGCATAGTGCACAAAAAGTAAGTTAAAACTATGATTGGTTTGGTTTTATGACGATTAAAGTGAACCTCGTCTAACGGCGAGTTTGGGCTTTGGCGACTTGATTGAATAAAATCATGCTTAAATTTCAAATTTTACTCATAATGAGTGATTGAAATAGTGTGCACAATTCTTTCATATCGTCGTACAACGTCTCATTACGTTCATGAACATTTAACAGGAAGTTTAATACCCAGGTTATGTTGAGTGGTCCAAAATAAGTCCCTGAGGAATAAAGTAGGACCTATTTTCGACATGGGTCAAATTGCTATTAAATCCAGTTATTTTACTTTTTCGAGCTTGCAAAATAGTTTTCACGTGTTTTATAATAGCTGTGAACATGTTTGTATTTGTAAAATTCATCACAGCTATGCAGCAAACCTCCTGAAAGTTGACTCCAATAATGACACGTCCTCCTGAAATGGCCCTGATTCGGTCCAACTGTGAAAGATCATAACTTTATTTTCAATTTTCTCTCCGTTAACAGCTTACTTTAAAAAAAATAGATGTGATTAGAATCATAAGAACTAGCTTTAACTATATTTGTTCAAAATTTTTGAGAATAACATGATTTATGAGAGAAATATTGGCAAAAAGCTACAAGGTGGTCCAAAATATGTACCTGGTCCAAAATAAGTCCGTTACCCTATATGGCGCTAAGCGAAACGTGCCAGGAGCTCCTGTGGCTTCGACGTTTGATGGCAGACTTCGGCGAAGATGTCTCGAAAGCAACAACGATCTTCGAGGACAACCAAAGTTGCCTATCTTTTGTACGAGCGGAACGGACGAGCAAACGGTCGAAGCATATAGACACGAGGCAGCACTTCGTCAAGGATATGGTAGATCGAGGAGAAGTTGTCTTGGTCTATTGTCCATCGGAACAGATGCTAGCCGACACCCTTACGAAGCCGTTGGGTGCTACGAAGTTCCGAATGCTGGTGGAGATGATAGGACTGACACGCTAGGAGCTGTGGTCGCTGAGGAGGAGTGTGGGAGAAATCATCGACCACTACACATAGAGTTGTTTTTGACATTTCTCATGCACACTTGCTGAGCGTGTACAGATGAGACGGGACAATTAACCTCCAAAACTCTCGGTACAAAAAACGGACAGCCGGTCGACAAACATGGTCGTTTTTGAGGTTGATTGTCCCAAAACTAAAAAGTGTTGGTGAAACAACCAGCATAATATCACCAACACTATCAGCGGCAAATAGGACTATACACACATTCTTATCGTACCTTGCGTACTGTTTGCATCTTCACACGAAACGGTTACTCTTTTGTTGTACCAGTCGCCTTTGATACTTTGACGAATAAAGACGTTTTATACTTTTTCGCTTACAAGTGTCGGGAGTATTATTTCTACTCGAAAGTTCCTTATTAGTCCGTGTAACTCGCGTGTTTCTCTAGGGATTTGCGTATCTGCCTTTATTTTCGACAACAAACATTTAGAGTTATCGAAAATTACCAGGTACATAGTAATTTCAATATTGTTTCATGCGCACTTTCACAAAATCGATGTTAAACTTTTCGTGGTTGAAAATACTATAGCGCTGAAATGGTTAAATTATCATGACAGCGTCATTGGGATGACCACTCAATTTTTTTCCGTGTTAACTGCTGATAAATACTACACTCAGAAAAATACTATTATTTATACCATAAGATTCTCTTATGAACTGGCGCCATAAGAAAAATCAATGAAATTCATAAGATTGTCTTATGACGAGAATGAATTCTTCAGATGAACACCTACTTCAATGAGTAGTTGTTTCTTTTCATAAGAGGGTCTTATGGGAACAGAAAATGTCATGTTTGGTGAGAATAATTCAAGATTATCAATGTTTAAAACATTTTATTTATTTTCTGGCTTATTTGTAAGTGACAGCACACGGCACTCGATAACATTAAAAAAAAAAGTTGTATTATCTATTCCATACTCTACATTAATTTATGAAAACTCAGTTCTTGACCTGCTGTTAAAAATCCTAATTATGATCCCTCGGCAATCAGTCATCGAAATGAGAAAAAATACCTTCCTACTGCGTATTCGTTTATTGAAAAAAATATGCATGCGTTTTTCCTCATCGGGGGTTGATTTCAATGGGCATTCAAGCGTCATCAATTAGTTTTGATTGCGGTGTAATGTCAACCCTTTTGATTTGTTTTTTTTTTGTGTTGTCGTTGAAATGGGAATAGGATTTGAGGAAATGGAATCCTCTATTTACTGGTCGCAGTTCTTTATTAAGATCCTGTTTTTGTGACAATTTTTTCGATAGAGTTAATCATTTTAATTAAAAAAATTGAAAATTATAATTTCAGAACCCATATCATATACATTCCATAAACACGATGAGGAGCATTACAAAATGATGTTATATATGTGTTTTACTCGCCTATTAAAAGGGGCTAATTTTCATGAACAAAAAAATGGCATTGTACAGCATAAATTAGGGCGCATTAATGAAAAATACTTTATTTCACATTTATATTATGCGTTTTCTTGGATTATTTAAATTTTAATCAATTAGAATCATATACTATGAACATTTCATTAATTTTCATTTAGTTATTTGAAATGATATCATACATATCCCGCATGACTCTGGCAGTTAGATCTTTTCAACATAAACTATAAAATGCCTATGTTCAACATCAACAACAAGTCTGTTGTGTTTTGCTCAGCTTAAATGATTCAATCTTATAAATTTTTAAGAACTTAACTTAATCCTTTGTTTTCGTGGCACTTTCCTTTGAAACTAATTTCTATTTTTCTGCGTGTACGATCGTATGATTTCGAAATCAGCCAAAACAAATATTGCATAATATCAGGCGTTTCTATTTTTTTAAAGGAGTTTAACAGCAAGCTGTCATTCTTCCCAAGAGGCCAAATAATATTTCTTGTGAACGGGAAACACATTAGATTTTTAAACGACAGAAAATTTATAACGATGCAAACTTCGATTTTAAATAGGGGCAATGGGGACACTTGATCCCCTTTTCTTATTTTCACCATATCTTTTTGGGAAAATTTAGCCACTCGCCGTCTTTTGCACTCTCTGACAGCTTGTAATTTCAAGTTTATTTGCTCCAAAAGTTAGAACGATACATGAACTCGTAGATGAACTAGAAGCATTGTCGTGAGACTAAAAAAATTATGACATTTTTTAAGCTACAGGAGACTTGATCCTGTATTAAAGGAGGCTTGATTCAGTGCCATAGTGCCCTGAACCTAAGCAAAAATCTGGCAAAATCCGAAGATAAAACGTCCTTTGACAATTTTTGTCATATTAGTTCTCATGCCACAGTTTGTAAGTATCAGACAAAGAGAATTCAAAGAGTTTGTCTACTACTCTAGTATCATTGCATACTTTAAGGCGCAATTTTCTGGTTTTCAGATACATACAGTATTTTTTAATTTTAATCATATACTATGAATATTTCATTAATTTTTATTTAGTCATTTCAAATGATATCATACATATCCTATGACTCTGGGAGTAGACCTTTTCAATATAAACGGATAAAAACAAAATATAAAATGCCTGAGTTCAACATATAATTAAAATTTTTGACTCGAACAAGTCTATTGTGTTTTGCTTAGCTTAATGGATTCAACCCTATACATTTCAAAGAACATGTTTTTGGCTTTCTTACAGAAAGGCATAGCTAACGGTCAGTTGGGGCTATCATTAATTAAGGGTCCAAGACCCCACTTTATATATACCAATCGACTCAGCTCGACGAGTTACGAAGATGTCCGTGGATTTGTATGTTCCATTGAAACGTTCTTACCACCCTTTCTCCTATAGGGCTTTTGCTACACACATACAAGAGGTCTGTTGGGCACACATTAGAGGTTTTTATATGCGAATAACGCAAAATTCCATCAAAATGTTGGGTTTCCTTTAAATGAATGCTCAATTTATCTGAAAAACATTCATAAAGTATATTTCGGATCATTTGCTAACAAGTGGAAACGATTCTGTGAGTATTTTATTGAATATCAGTGCAGAACTAAGCAAAACAAAAATGAAAAACAAGCCAACCCTCATTGTAAAGCACATTAAACGTTTTCCCCAGGTCCTTTGCTCACGTATTGGGGTCTATCATATAAAATTTAGAACCAGGAAGATGAAATTAAGAGTTTTCGTCACGAAACTGATTAAGAAACTTGAGCAATATTTGTCCTGCTTCCACTAAAAACGCTCGAATCCTCACCCTAAATTAGAAAAGTCACAAACAAGTCAAAAAATGTTTTAGCTTTTGAAAAATGTTACGACACTACTTTCTTACGTCGATTTGTATTCATTTCACATGGAGCTGTGACATTTGTTTGCCCAACGGCTTACTAATACTAATGCACTGTGCAAAAGCCCTATTCTGGGTTTTACGATTTTGATGAATTTAGTTTCAAAAAATTGGATTTGGAAACAAAATTGTTCAAAATTGTTCTATTCCATAGTAAATACCATGCTTAAAAAAGTAGTTATTTGCTCAGCAACAGTAGCCAGCAATCGCTAAATTAATTACGGGGGCGATCGAAAATTTGAAAAAAAGTTCATCAACCAGCCGAGAATCGATCCCACGCCATCTATCATGAGAGTTCAGGCGGCTGACGCCTTGACCACTAGTGAGCGTCGAGAAATGTGGCTCTTAAACTTAAACAGTTTGAAATATTTTGATAGTAAATGAACTCGTTGAATATCAGTTCGCTTATCCTCCAAAAAACGTACTGGCTACTTTTTTTTAGTAATCCTTTGAGTTTAGTAATTTTTGCTTTCGATTTTTTTTAATCAATATCTTTTTCATAGATTAATCATATATAATTAAGAAATAAGGAATCCATTATTGTTTCATATGTTTCCAGAGATAATTTACACTCTGTAAGGAAGGCTCCAATCCACTGTTAAGTGTTGTTACGAGTGTAAGACTCTTTTACTAAAGATGGCGCTATCTGTGGCCAAAATAGAGCAATCATAACTTGAGTGTGAGCTTGTGCAATAGTGGCATTTCGCCTCGCACCCTAAGACTAAAGTAGCAAGAATATCGACTTACATGATTACAACATGCATGATTCGCTCGCACGGTGATATGTTCATCACGGAATCACTGCTCCACTCGTCTTGCCGAATTCCTGGAGTTTCTTAGGCAAGATCGAGCTTCCACGGTGGATCTGCGCCTCTCCCAGCGCACCTTGGCCTCGTCTGCCACTCAGCAACTTCAGCTCCAATCGCGGTACTAGCGCTGCCTACATTCGCACTTGTCTGCTTCCGGTGCGGAATAAAATTTCCCGCAATCTGCTTCCGGTGCGTAACCAAGACCCCGCAGTCGGCCTCCGGTGCGGCACAAAAAACTTCCCGCTCTTCGCCTTCGGTTCGGAAAAGAAATTCCCGCAACCTGCTTCCGGGCGGAACAAAAAGATCTCCCGCAGTCCGCTCACGGTGCGGCACAAAAACTCCCGCAGTCTGCTCACGGAGCGGAACAAAAACTTCCGCAGCCTGCTTCCGTGCGGAACAAGAAAAACTCTCGCAGTCTGTTTCTGGAGCGGCATAAAAAACTTCGGCAGCCTGCTTTCGCGCGGAACAAAAGCTTGCTTCGGAATAAAAACTTCCGGCTCGAAATATAATTTCCGCAGTTCGCTTTCGGAGCGGTACAAAATAAACTCACAGTCCGCTTCCGGTGCGTGATGACAGCTTGCTCCAGGTGCGGAATTGAAATCTTCTTCGGAATAAAAACTTCCGGCTCTTTGCAAAAAAGTTTGATTCCGAATAAAAAAGCTTCCAATCCGTAATAAATACTCGCTTCTGGTGCGGAATGAAAATCGGCCTTCGGAATAAAAACTTCCGGCTCTTTGTAAAAAAAACTACCGCAGTCTCTTTCCTGTGCGGAACTGAATTTTCGTTTCCGAATGAAAAACCCTGCAGAAAAGTTCAGGATTAGCGTGTGCTCTTAAGGGGGTGCTTTGGGGCTTACCTCTAGGAGGGGTTGTTTTGGTCCGGCAATTTTCCACCGCGACCAGTTGGAGATGCCAATGGTTGGCCCGACACGGAACGGAACGGCCCTACCTAGAGGGTTTTTTTTTTCTGCCACTTCAAAAAACGGCTGCCACTCCCGAAAAACTACGCCGCGTGGATGAAGCACACCAAGCTTTTTTCCCTCCTTTTTACTTGTCGACGTTTATGCTCAGCGGTTTTTCTAACCGGGCAACTTGAAGTTGTTCGAGCGTCGAGAAATTTTCTAGCGTCGCTACACGCTCGTTTGCCTTTAGCGCAAATTCCTTCACGCAGTGGGTGAATAACTATGTTTTGGGTGCTTTAATGCTACATCTTATTTCTCTATACTGAATTTTGCTCAAAAACGTTACAGTGTATTAAATCGGGTTTTATAATATACATATGAGATCAGCAAAACTAATATTGCATAATATCAGGCGTTTGTAATTTTTAAAGGAGTTTAACAGCAGGCTGTCATTCTTCCCAAAAAGGCCAAAAGGTATTTTTTGTAAACGGGAAACACATAAAAATTTTAAACGACAAAACAATTATAACGATGCAAACTTCGATTCTGAATATTGATTCTTAACTATAAAACTGTAAGATTTTGGAAATTTTCCACGAATTCTTATTCCGCAATAATCTTTATAAATGAAGTTAAAAAAGTGGAATTCAAAGCTTCAAAATTAACGTATGATGTTACTGCCACGTTTAATTTACAAAACTTTGATTTTAAATGTTTGAAAAATTCATTCGTTTTTTAAACAATTCATGAATCTTTAATACGTTTGTTCTGTTCCGTACTACGTATGGTTGATCTCAACCCATGATTCAGTTCACGAACGTTTCAAGTTTATTGTTAGTGTAGAAATAAAAGAAATGTTCGCATTTGTTTGAAAATAGAATGTAGTTTGAACAGCTTTTTTCATAATTTTCAAATTTTCTAGGTTTACAGTTTCAACAATCTTGGATTTTTACTAGAAGCTCAGCTTTAAATAAAAATAGTTCGCTTTCAAATATAGTTAAAATTGAATTCAAAAAAGAGTTTTTTTTACTCCAAATAATTTTAACAAACTAAATTTTATTTGGAAGGGATATCAAAGCACATCGGGCCATCTAGTTATCAATAATCGAAGCGGTTGGGATCAGAGGGGCGCAACTGCCTAAATCAGGGTGGCCACAACTTTTTCTTTCTGAAATTCCAGGTTTTTCCCGGTTTTCCCGGTCAAAAGTTCAAGGTTTTCCAGACTTTGATGGTCCATTTTCGTTTGAATATAGCAAAATTTTCATTATTCCATTGATTTGGTTGTTTCATAATGTTAAAATAATTGAACACTTAGACGAATTCAATTCTATTTTTAGGTTTTCATCACATTCATATAAATGATAGAAAAAACATCCTACACAAAATCGTTATGGGGTTTTTAAAACATGTTTACAACTTTTTATGTATAGTAATTTTATTTTGGTTTTTTCAGTCTTGGATGTAGATCAAACAACGGTGGTTTATGAAATACCCGACGTTTCGACCAGTTTTGTTGGTATTTTTCAAGGGAATTTGCTGTCTGTTGTTTTTGTCGATTTCGTTTTAGTCCAACGACTAATGGAATTGTATGGAAAAGATTCCTTGTTCCTTTGTGACTACAAAAATTCCCCATGACTAATTAAGGGTAAATTTTTAAAAACCACAAAGCATATCTCGACGCAGTATTTAGATTCCACTAGAAATATTGCCAACACTCAAAATTTTTACTTAACAAGAATTTGAACAATGTTCATTACTGTCCCATAATAACCTGGTTAATTATGAACAGATATCCGAAGATTTTCAGAAGAACTTGTATTCTGTTTAAGTTAAGTTTTAAAAATATATTCTTTAGAATTTAGTACAAATTTTTCATATATTTTAAAAGTCAATATTTGCAAAAAAAAATCTGGTTTTTTTTTATTTATTTTTTTTTTATTTTAAACTGCGACCCAGAGATGGGTCTTGACTCAAACATTCAGTCAGCGAAACTTTTTTTTTTGTAGAGAAATGAATCCAACTGTCTGAGATGAAATTTCAGGGACTAGATAAGAGAAAATCGATATTGAAAAACATGCGAAAAAGTTTAAAAATAGAAATAAGGCGGTGCCAAACACCGAAATTGGCTGGATATCCAAATACGGCAAACGCATCATTTCTCATCATAACTGACAACCCGTGCAGGATATGAGAAGGCAATGCAAATCTTGCCGTGCTTAAAAATGTCCAAACTTGATTCCAACTACCGTAAGATGAAATGATGGGAATAGAAATAGACCAAGAAAAATGATTATGATCACATGAGAGAACTATTCCCTTCATTCCGATAGACATCGACACTCAACCAGTATAATATTCATACGCCAGGTTGGTCTCCTGTAGTAGAATGTTAATACATGGGCCCCGGAGAGGCGCAAGATGTGGGTTCAAGTCCTACCGGGAGACAAGGCGAATTTTTTTTTTCGTATGTTTTTCAACATCGATTTTCTCTTATCTAGTCCCTGAAATTTCATCTAACACAGTTGGATTCATTTCTCTACAAAAAAAAATTAATTTTTGAATCGTTATCATAATTGTATTTCATGTAATTCAGTGCTGAAAAGTAAACTTTTGGACACTGAAAACATTATCGAAAAGCGCTAATTTTTAATACAAACTGTTTTTTGTCTGCAAATTTTCAGTCATTTTGCATAGTCATTGACATGTTGTTATTTGCAAGATGCACTTCTTGTAGGTCAATTAATGGATTTTCAAAGAATTTTCCAAATTTTCAAAAAAAAATGTATGCCACTCGTGAAATACACGATTTTTTTCAGTTTTCGACGGAATTATCCTTCTCGGCAAGCCCCGTTAAATGAATTTACGACTCGTGCTAAAAAAAATTTTTGCAACTTGTTTCAATGAATAACTAATAAGAAACCATTCACCAAACATTGTTTTTGCATCTTGAATTCTGACTTCAAAAGTTTAAAAAAATATGGGCAACAATTGACAGAGTCTTTATCAAACAGTTTTGAGGATTATTCAACAGCATATCAAAGTTTGAGATATAGACAAAATTTAAATCATTTATTCAATTCAGATCCACTCATTGTTTTTTTTTTAATTTTAAAATAAGGAATTTCAGTTTTGAAATGAATATAGAAAAAAATATGCAAAAGGAATTCAAAATTATGATATGAAAATTTATTAGAATAAAATCAAAAGTATCGTAAATCAATAAAAATAAGAAACATTTATTTTTGATTTTCAAAGCATAGTAAATTTTGCAGTTAAAATTAATTGATACTCGAATTAAACTACTTATACTTTTAAAAAAATCTGAACTTCAAGACTCGTGGATTTTGAGTTCAAGATAACATGTTTTTTTTTGCATAAGACTTCATATTTGGTTTCGAACTTTTTTTTTTTTAATATTTTTAGCACAATTCAGTACTATCAAACATTACAAACTATATTTATAATTAAAAAAACCGATTTCGTCCATTATTTTAACAATTAAAATTATTGAAAAACGGATCTATTTTTTGGCAATAAAAATATTTTCATCAATAAAAAAA
Source organism: Uranotaenia lowii (assembly GCF_029784155.1). NCBI lineage: Eukaryota > Metazoa > Arthropoda > Insecta > Diptera > Culicidae > Uranotaenia > Uranotaenia lowii. Next base: position 241,229,987 of record NC_073693.1, read on the forward strand.
TCTTAATGTTTTCATTTTGCATTCAGTAGAGAATTAGTTTGATATGCAGAAAAATGTGGATTTGATTTCAGTGAAAAAAGTAACAGTAAATTGTCCAACATATATTTTTATGTTGAGTCAATTTCTCGAGGTAAAATTATGAGAATTAGATAACTGTTCCGGTTAATAATAGAGCAATAACGTATTTTGTAATGTTGGCTTTATAACAACCCCTGTATCAGGAAAACAAATTTTATAAATTTCTTCTAACACAATATAAAACTAACTTTCAGGATTTATGCAAAAAACAAGTTAAAAAGTGGACAAATAAGGTTTTAAAAATTAAAACACTTAAAATTTTCAGAAACCAAGAGCTAAGTTATAAAAGCGAATAAAAGTACGACGATCGCTAGATAGTTCACTGAGGAGGAGCGAAACGTCAAAAGTAGCTCGAAACGTTTGGACCAATTGGCATGTAATTTTCGTTTTAATTCTCGCCGAAAAAAGTCGGTGAAAACAAAAAATAAGTTTAAAAATGCAGATTACAATACAAACATGATATGTACATGTTTTCAAATCTGTAAAGCCTTTGTTTCATAAATTGATTGTGCCGTCCTAAATTCGAATCATTTGTCAGATTCTGTCAAATCTGGTTATGGTGATATTGGGTTTTGAAATTTTAAAATTACTAAGTTTTGAGTGAAATTTATCATTGATAACTAATAAACCGACAACTGTAGGTATATAAAAAACAAAAACAGATTTCGAATCTATTTATTATCTTCCATTTGATAGAGGATTAAGAAATTACCTAGCTATTCTAGATTCAAAGAAACAACGCTTGAAAAAAACAGCGATTGAAAAAATGTAACTATTCGTGACATCATTGAAGAACATTTATGAGCTTTCGATATCAAAGTTTGAAATTATATTTACAATTTAGTTGAAGATTTCTTTTTTTTTTTGACTTATGCTTTTGAAAAATTATTTGATTCATTTCGTTAAAAAAATATTCCGAAATGTCCTTAAATTCTCATATTTCACCAGACTGTGAAATATAAACTTGAAGGACGCCTCAGTTTTCTCAAAAGTTTAAACTTTTAAAAGTTTAAATTATTGCAAAATTTTTGTTATTTTGGCATGGGTCTTTTTAACATTCAAATTCAAGGATTTTTTTTCTTGAATGTCACTCAAAGCACAAATATGTATATTTTGAGGAATGCTGATGCAATGTTGAATCATTTTAAGATTTTTGAAGAATTAACATAGTGTCTTCTATCGATATAACACACCCTTATGAAAAAAGGAAAAATGTTCAATGGATTTTTGTAAATTCAATTTCAATTTTCGTCACGGATTAGGTTAGAAAACAGTTAACTCGAGATTTCCGCAGATTTTTAAAGCAATCTTTACATATTCAAGCTTTTAAAGTGTAATTTGAAATTTTCTAGATAAATTATAACCAGTGATTGAAAAAAGTTAATTTTCCAAACAGTGCGTTTGATAGGTTTTCTTTTTAACTAAGCAAATTTTCAGCGATGTCAAACTACGGCCAGGCCAACCATGTGGTAATTACCGCAAAAGATTCTGGAGCAAGGGGAGGAATAAAGCGTGGAGTTCCCTACCAAACGCTTCATATGGATTACTTAAAAACCTACAGCATAATTTGAAAATAGCTACACTAATCTAATGACAATGTGTATTAGGAAAATAACGTTCAATATAATGGAAAAGGTTTGATCTCACCAAATAAGTCTCGGAAGTTTTTGACTAGAAAACTTTTCCTCTAGTCCGGAGCAACTGACTTTAAAATTCCTTCCGAACTCTCCCAACTAGGATTCTGCATGCCGAAACAAAGTGCGAACCACTCCGGGAACAACGACCAGTCACTTAATGTATCATTTTCCACTGTTTAATTTTAAAATTTCTAGTTTGATTGTAATTGATTAAAAAAATTAAGGCCGAAAACAAAAACGCGTGCGATGCCCAAAAGTCATGGCTTACTCCCCACATTTTTGAACTGTTGAATTCTGACTTGGAAATTGAGTTTTGAATTTTGGGTTCAATCCCTGATTTTGGAACCAAAACTGAATTTTGGTTTCATTTTGTAAATTTTCCCGGTTTTGGTACAAAATTCCCGATTTTTTCCCGGTTTTCCCGGTTCAATTTTCAATTCCCGGTTTTCCCGATTCTGTGGCCACCCTGCTAAATGATGGTTTCGAGAAAACGCGCTTAAAAGTTATGAATGTGCTCGATTTTCATATATTTTTTTCGAATTCGAGCAGTTTTAATTCAATCAAAAAAGTGTTAAATAAATTATTTAAAATTTAAGTTTTGCGCCAGATGTACATTTAAACATGAAAAATCGTTAGGTATACTTAACTCAAAATTGATGATTTTGGCACTTGCACCCCTCTGATCCTGAGGGCCTTAATTACGCTGTTTGAGTAAAATTTATTTATAGAGCCTCAAAAAAAAGCGCCTGGATGAATACTATCATATCAATGTCACAAAACGCATTTTCATATGCAACACATGGATATGGGATGATAAATTTGACGAATATCATGGCTCTTAAAATTGAGCTGAATCCTGCTGGAGCATTTAGTAGAATTTATTACTACTGAAAAAAAATAAAATAATTTTAATGCTAAACGTGGTTAAATTACAGATTCATTAACTGAAAAGTTTAAACTTTAGATTCTCACAGGATTCAAATTGCAGTTATGGTTATTAGAATTTTATGTATATCTATATACATATATACTTAAACAATCGTAATTTTTATTTCATAAATAGCTTCGTAATATCACAGTTATCCAAATCGAGCGATCGCTCTGACCTGTAGGCTGCAGCTGCTCATCTTAGTTCTATCAAAGTGTGTATCTCTTCGACAATTGAAGGCCGAGAAGAAAAGACGATTCCCGAAATCATGTTCCAATCGAGCGTCAATAAAATTACATTTGTTTACCCATTGTATTTCGATATTGTTGCATTCGTTGGGCACTGTAAACACTCGAAAGGATCGATCCTCTCGAAGGAAGCAAGCACCTGGTCTCGAACCTTTGCATTCTGGCCGGAGTGATGTTAACAAATTTTCCGCTTTCATACAATTGCTTGGGGTCCCAGATCAGTTGCAACCCACCGCAGCAGCACGCTCGCCGAACTGTTGTGTCCTTTTTGGTGGAAGCCGGAGTTTGGCGAATCTAAAGTTGTCCTGCCATTATTGCCAGCGGAGGTCATACATATCGCCTGCAAGCCATTGATCCTGCAGACATAATGACTCCGGCGAGATCGAGCCGTGGCCGTTTTTGAGCCTTTTCACCCGGTTATTATTCACAAAACGACAGTTTTTTTTCTGCCTCGGGCCATCAATAGAATAAGGCATTCGAGCACATAAAAGAACCAAACTGCTGATCCTCGAAACTGTATAATTGGCTTTTTGATCGCTGCCTTTAGAAGGTGGCATTGTGCTCGTAATTTGACATAATTGGTGATTGTTTGTAAGGCTGCTGGCTGGCTGGATGACTATCTGGTTAAAGAAAAGAACCATATAGCTCGGGAGCATGTAATTTATGACACACGAGTTTCAAAGGTTTTTTTTTCATTTCGACATGAATCTTGAAAACCATAGAAAAAAGAATGTTCTGATTCAGCTGAAGAAAGAGAGGGTCAGATAAAGAAAAAAAAAAATTAAAGATCTCGAGTGCAATATCGAAAATGAAACAATTGGATTTCAAGATGTTTTTCCAAGCGAGAAACCGAAATCTGCCGAAAAATTCTGTGCAAAAAAAGCTGCAAAATGATCTGTCTTTGCGCCTTGTAGCACGTGATCGATGAACGAAAAAAAAGGATCTGCAAAAACCAAAAGGGGGAACAGAAAAGAAAAAAAAACAGGCAGAAGGGATGGACTTCCCTACCCCTCGTTCGAAGAAGGAGGAGTCAAATGAATTTAATTCTGCCACTCCTCTCTACTGTTCAACTCACGTAGCACGTTCCTTCTGTTCTGATGAAACAATTATGATGAAATTAAGTTTTAGATTCAGAATTCAGAATCGAAAGTCAGAATTATAGTTTAAATTTTAAATGATGAGCAATCCACAAGAGATCATCGAATCAAATAATAGCAAATACTTGAAACATTCAAAAATTAAAAGCTTCAATTAGATGACTGGATTGTTAAAATAGAAAAAAAATTCGAAACAGAAATTTCAAACGAAATTCAAAGTTTGAAGATTGTTTTCACTAAGCGTTAAGTTTAGTTTGAGGAGTGTATTCGATAAAATATGTACATGTTTGGGGCTTAAACCCCCATGAGGGTCCAGAAAAGCAGGCGAGATATTCTATTCTACACTCAAAATTTGAAATTCTCCATCAAATTTTGATCATTGAGTTATGATCAATGAGTTATTCACGAGTAACCTCGAAAACTTATCCCCAGTTAAGAATTCTGCTTCAGTTTTTTCAAAATTTTCATGCTCGTTGATAGAAATTCGTATTTGAACATTAAATTTTAAATGAGATTCTACTCACTCCAGAGAGGTTCTGGTTCCATATTATTAAAATCCTGATTGCATTTCTGTTTCCATATTTTGGCTTCAAAATGAGGATCCAGTATTGAAAACTTAGAACCAGATTCATATTTTTTTTTTATTCACATTTATTTCAAATTCCCAAGTCGTAGAAAAAGTAATAACACAGAGAACAGACGTACAAGCTCGAACAAAAAAATTTCAAAAAGTGTGTAAAATTTCAAATGCTGGCATCCAAAAAATACGTTGAAAATTGACTTGAAACAGTGCATTCTATTGCGCCGTTCAAAAGTTACAAATCATATTTCAAGTGCCCAGTTTTCGAAAAGGCGTAATCGTAGAGTGAAACATTTTTTTTTTAAATTCACGTAACGTTTCGAGTTACTTTTTTCCACCCATCATCAAATGTCCCCAAAAGTAACCCGAAACCCTACATTAATTTAAAAATAGAAAATAAGTTGTATCACTCATCGAAAAAAGTCAATAAGTAAAAACTGTATAAAAAGCACCAGTGATAAACTTTTATTAATTTTTTTTGCACTGCTGAGGCAGTCGAAATCAATAACAGTTGCAGAAATTTATAAGATCACTTTAAATTTTATTGAAAAATCCTTTTCGTCTCTGTTTTGAATTTGATGCTTAGGGTTAACATTGATCAGTCTCTATTTTGACGGTTTTAAAGAGTTTTCTTGATCATGTGTATCCTTCATAATATTTAGAAATGCTAGTTTATCAATTTGACCTGGCTTTTTAACGTTTTCTTTTATGAACATTTATAATCGAAAAAAGAACTACTATGGAGCATACATTTAGGAACAAAAATTAAAATAATTTCTAAATAGTTTGAGTTACAAAAAAACAAACGAATTTTACCTTCACACATTCCCCTTGGTCCTCCCACTATTTCCATTTAATTTTTTTTTCAAAGTTAACCATTTGATAGGGTTCCTATCCATTTGTCCAATACGGGCTTACTCTTGGAAAATATCCTTATTTTCAAATATAAAAAAATAATCACTAAATTACTTTAAAAATAGCTCTATATCTATACATATACATAGAAATATAGTAGTTCTTTCACATTCAACAACCCGTTTGCTTCTAAATGCTTTTTGGTTTCATCAGGAGAGGCTGTTTGTTTGCAAGCCTTGAAAAAAATAGATATTTTAAGATTTTGAATTTACATTTCTACTAACAGGAAAAAAATCGAAGACAAACTAAATTTTGCCTATTTGATACTGGCTTTCACACGTAGAAAACAGTTTTCAAAAAATTTAAACTATAGACTGAGTTATTGAAGACAATGTGCAAAAATTTATTGTTGGTCAAAGTTACTCCGGTGTTCAAAGTTATCCCGTTTTACGGTACTTTCAAGTATCACTTCTGCATCCCATTGTCAAAAATTTAGCACCTTTATCTTGAAGGAAATAGGGATTGTCTTTTAAGATATTTTTCCATTATGCAACCGGACAAAAGTGTTAATACAGTCTAACAGCAATTTTCTTGAAACATGCCAAACAGTTTAAACGATCTGTTCAAAACTGACCAAAATTTTATTTTTTTTTTCAATTTGGTTTTGACAGTTCTCTTTGGTGTGTTTGGAAACATCTGGTGGCCCAGCCAAAAAACAAAAAATTGGTCCAAAACGATCGTTGGAAATTTTACACAAGCTTGTACGTCTGTTCTCTGAGGTAATAATAAAAATAATAAATTCAGATTAAAACCCAAAACATCAGAATTAAAACTATAGGTTCTTGGTTGAGAGTCTTAAACATCTTTCAAATTTTTGGCTTGTAATTGAAATGCTGCTTGGGATTCTGGTTCAATGTTCAAGCTCTAAAGTGAACGCTTCTCTAATCCAACAAAACAACATTGAATTCGATGCCCGAAGGATCGCAATAAACGGTATGAATGACTTGAATTTTGTTAACAATCAGATAGTTTTCTAACTAGGAACACGATCCACCAAAGCAGTGGAAAAAATTGCACCTAATCATAGATTTTATGACGAGCTTTAAAATTATCTGTTTGAACTACAACAACAATCGCATTACGCTCCTTGGTTATGTTTTGAATAAGAAAGGTAAACCCGAGCAGACTTTGATGCCCAAATCAATAGCAAACAGAGACCAAAATGTGCTGTCAACAGCAAACTGTGAGCAAAATTTGCTGTTGATTTTCCAGCGACAGCAAAATAAGGCATAATTAAGGCATAAAATTGACAGCAAACTAACACCAAATTCAAGTATCAACAGCAAACTGAAACCAAAATTTACTTTAAAATTAATTGATAGCAAAACAACGCATATTTGAGCTGTCCATTTGTTTTTATAAAACCCAAACCTGAGACCAAAATTAAACTATTTTTTACTGTACAATTAACTATATAGCAAAATTATGCATCATTCGGGTATCCTAAACTTAAATTATATACAAATCTGAAAACAAAGACTAAACATAAATTGTTAAAGAAATAACAAAATTTATATGAATAAAAATGTCAAAGAAATAATATAAAATTTAAGAAGTCTTCGAACCTAAATCTTGTCTAATTTTGAATTGATCATACTTTTCTGAATGGGGGTCAAAGCGAAGAAAACCTTTCAACCCTTATAACAAAACTCGATCATTCATTACAAAAAGTTATACAAATTAAAGCGGTTTTAATTCTTTCCCATCCTCTGAATAGAGATTATAAAGACGAAATTACACTCCGGCCAGGCTAAAACATTTTTATGAGCCTGAATCTGAGTTACGACATCCATTATCTTAATATTCTTGCCGGTTCTCTTGATCCTTTCCCAAATAACCTTTAGCTTGAAGCGAATCGTGTCATGGAGTGCAAATCATCACGTTCCGGGCGACCTCCAAGCTGTTCTTGAACCGCAAGATCACCATCTCCTCCATCATTTTGTTGACTAGTGACGGCAAACTTTGAACCCTTTCGCAAGGTTCTAACAGCCGTACCATTCTCTAAATATGCTCCTTTCTGGTTGCTCTACAGTTTCGCCGACTAAAATCCGGATTAACCGGTTAAATTCTCGTCAACACCTTATTTTTCAAACGCCGGTAAACGATTTTATTTTCTTAATAGTTAGTTGTTTACATTTGATAGATTGGGATTGGACGGATTGGATCATCTCGCAATCTCGCCTCCTCACTCTCCTTTTTACGTACTCAAAATTAAGTTTGGTCGACATTCAAAACTTCGTTCGATTCTATGGACATTAAGTTGTGTTTCATTTTTCCTCCTTGCGATAATTCAAAGCAGAGGTTCGAACTGTGAACTCAAAGTTGAGGGCTGCCACTGAAGTGCTATTTTGAACTAAAACAACCTTATTTTGAGTTTGACAAAAGAAGCGTGCAGTAATTTGTAGCATACTAAACAAACAGGATTTATTTGGTAAGTATATAATATTGGATTGTTGCGAAGAAAAAAGCTCCGTTCTGAAACTTTTTTTAGGAAAAATAATTTTTTTATTCAAGTTGATACTTTTTTAAATTTACGATTAAATTGACCGTTTCCCGAAATAAAAAAAAACAATAAAATGCAAACATTTTTGCCATCCAACATAATGTCATTTTATCTTTAAGTCCTTATAACTTGCTGTGATACAAATAAATAACGAACGAAACCTGACGAAACCGGCGAGGACGAGATTCGTCGGCGAGATGGGCCAATTCGCCCCAGCCAACTACGAACGTAAACAAAATTGGATGAAGATGTTTCGAAATTTCAAACACGATTTCCTGGTTTCAAACCAACTGCAAGCTTCGTTCGTTTGAAATATAACAAAATACAAATTCACGCACTACAACTGGCTGATAAACCCCGACCACCTCTTAACGCGCTACGTAACATTTCAATGGTCCTATATTTTAAAAAAGCATATTTAATTTAAAAAAATAAATAAAAATTCGTTTTCAGGAGAACGACTTTGAAAATTTGAACCTATTAGATAAGAAAAAAACTCAATAATAATATTAATAACTTCTGAAATTTCACTATTGATAATTGGAAATAAACGATTTCATTATATGTCCTTTTTGTCATGTTATTCCACAAATAGTGTTTACATTCGCGATCAATAAAAACAGGAGAATTATTTCGGTTCTTGAATTGAAAATTAAGTTTTCTTCCAAAGCATGTAAGTTTTCTTCATAATTATATCTTTAAAAACATTAACCAAGCCTATTTCAGACGATTGTTATCAAGAAACAACGTCATACGCATGTCAAACGAGCAACTAGATTGTTTGGGATATGAGCGGAAACTACTGCAAGTTCCTCTTTACCACCTTCGTGTTGGTGGTGAGTTCGGTCGATCGGTCGGATCAGTACTTGCAAAATGGTACTCGGTCGTCTTCAGGTGGCCATCGCATTCTGTTCTTCATCGTGATACCGTGGACCACGGTTACTCTATCCTGTGGGCCTCTATCCCGTTTCTGCTGCATGAACCCAATTCGATTGGGACCCGACTACTGCTGCGTGCTGCTACTGGTTTTCAAACTCCACAATGAAGGGGATAGCTTACTAACGCTGCTCCATCGTTTGGAAAAATCACCGACCGAAAAAACTTCAGGCAACTAGCGCCGCTGATTCGCATTTACATCAATTCTCTCCGATTCCAGTTGAGCTTTCATTAGATGGTGTCCTGCGTTCCCTGTTTTATCCGAAAGCTTGTATAGGATTTCTTCAAGTAAACTTTCTTCCAAACGTGTGTCCCTGGGAGACCGCTGATGATCGATTTCCCTTTGATCCAGTTGGTGTTTCGATAGATGGTTCGAAGAAAGAGTGGTTCAAGTTTTCTAGTAGAGTCGGCAACACGGATTGGAAAGGAACACCGGGGTAAGTGAAGATGAAGAATTTTGAAACCAAATGTGAACTTTTTTTTTTCTGAAATTACGTACATCAAAGTTAATTATGGCACCTAAATTCTACCTACGTTGTCGAGTTGATGTACCTTCCAACATTTTATTCAATTGAAACGTTTCATAAATGCTAAGACTGACAAATTCTTAAGAAACTTAATTTAATTAAAAGTTTAATAAATTGGCCCAGAACTTACCTCGGGTAAGTGCTGTACTAGATTCCAAATGTACTGTCAAAACCGATTTTTAACACTTGAATAGATAAATAGTACAAGAATGAATCAAGGATTATTAAGCGCTTGAAGTCGATATAAATAATTACCGGTTCTTTTTCTTATAAATGCTTTGTCTTTTTATCGCATAGTGTTGTTATAAAACAACTCTTACTTGAAATCAAATAATCTCGAAAAAGTTGGTGTTTTGATAATCACCTGAGATTTCTGCTTCTGCTGCTCACGTTGGTTTCCTCTCCTCGAACGACGACTGGTTCTAGCTGGGGAAACTTCGGATCGGTTCCAGACGATCTTTTTTGCGGTCAAACAAGTTGGTCGATGTTGGCACAAAAATTGCTGACGTTCTCACCACGAGTGTAAAATTGTGTCATGTTTTTTCCTAACTTTGACATTTATCATTTCAGGGATGCCAGTATTACAGAATTCATGGTAAGTACCAAGGTAAGTAGGTATTTATGGTAAGTGTACACGGAAAGTATAATGTAGGTAAAATATTAATTTTGTTCCAAGGTGAGTATAATTCTAGGTGAGGTAATGTGTAATTCAGTAATAATTCAAATTTCTTATTTTTAGGTTTAACTATTTTGTGTAGGTAATGTATGCCGCAACATGCCGGCCGCCGTTGAAACCATCCGTTTCAACAGACCACGTCGTTGATCGATGTTGATGCTGATGGACCCTCGCCGTTGCTGGTCTCAATTGGCAGGACTGCGACCTCCGTGATCGCTCGCTTGTATTCGCCAGACGCCGTTTTGACCACCACAACGCGTACTCGTCCGTCGGAACCGGTGATGGTTTGGATGATTCGACCAAGAGGCCATTGAAGTGGAGGGTAATTGTCGAGCTTCAGTAGCACCAGTTGACCTTGTTGAACGTCCGAAGTTTGGCGTCTCCACTTACTGCGTTGATGAAGCTGGCTTACATAGTCCCTCGACCAGGAGCGCCACAGATCTTGAACCGAACGTTGCATGTCCTGCAAACGGGTGATTCGACTAGGCGACAGATGAAGAAGGTCGGGCTCGGGAATTGAGACGAGCGGTTCTCCAATGAGGAAGTGACCAGGAGTAAGCGATGAGAGGTCGTCCGGAGTGTCGGTTAAAGGAATGAGTGGGCGAGAGTTCAATACAGATTCAATCTGTGCAACGATGGTCAGGAGTTGGTCCATTGAGAAAGCCTTTTGTCCCATTATGCGACGAAAATGATACTTAAAGGACTTCACTCCGGCTTCCCAGAGGCCACCAAAGTGTGGTGAGCGGGCTGGGATGAAGCGAAAGATGATGCCGTGTCCTGCGCAGAATTCGCCCCATTCCTTCGACTTGAATTGTTGCTGGAACTCCTTCCGAAGTCGACGCAATTCGCGATCCGCCCCGACGAAAGCGGTTGCATTGTCGCAGTGCAATTCGAGAACGCGGCCACGACTGGCGACAAAACGTTTGACGGCGTTGATGCACGCGACGGTCGACAAGTCAGCGACGACTTCGAGATGCACGGCCTTCACCACCAAGCAGACGAACAACGCAACGTAAACTTTAACCGACGCACCTTTCCCAAACAGCGGACGAACGAAAAACGGCCCACAGTAGTCCATTCCTGAATAGGTAAAAGCTCGGGCTGGTTTTAGGCGTACTGATGGTAGAGGTGCCATGATTTGGTTTGTAGTTGTAGGATTGCACCTGAAGCAGATTACGCACTGGCGTACAATCTTCCGAGCTAACTCTCGACCCCGTAGTGGCCAAAAACGTTGGCGAATTGTTGCAAGGAGAAGTGAAGGTCCTCCATGAAGTGTCTGCAAATGAATCGATCTAGCAATCAACAAGCTCAGTTGATGATTTGCCGGCAACAGAATTGGATGTCGAGTATCGAACGGTGCATTCAAATTTTTTAAACGTCCATCAATCCGAAGAAGTCCGAATTCATCCATCATAATATTCAGATTTTTGAGTGGCGATTTCGAGGCGAGTGAGACAGCATTGCCAGACTTGGTGTGGCTATGCAAACGGACTTCCGTGGGAAATTCCTGGTGCTGTGCAATTCGAATAAGGGACTTGAGTGTAATGTCTACTTCTTCAGGCGACAAGGATGATGGAATACGCTCATTTTCCGGAAGTTTGCAGTTTTTTCGAAAGCGATAACAGTAGGAAACGACTCGTAATAACTTTGCTAGCTCCGAAAATCGAGTGAAGATGTTGAAGTTTTCTTCTATTGCGTGAAGAGAAACCATTGGACGCATTTCCACTTCCAGTTCGGGTTTAAATGGTATCGATACAACGCCTTCCGGCCACATTTCGACGGGGGAGGAAAGAAATTCTGGACCATGCCACCACAGCTTGTCGTGCAGGATCTGGCTTGCGAGCATTCCTCGGGAAATACGATCAGCAGGGTTCAATTCCGTCGATATGTGCCTCCATTTGGAACCCTTTGTAAGACGTTGAATCTCTGCAACTCGATTGGAGACGAAAACTTTCCAACAGTTAGATCGGGAATTGATCCAGTGAAGAACGACTGTTGAATCCGTCCAAAATGTTACGGATCCGGTGATTCTTGTGTTCGTTAGCAGATTGTGAACCAATTGGCTGCCAAGAAGAGCTGCGCACAGCTCCAAGCGAGGAATAGATTGACCACGAAGTGGAGCGACACGAGATTTTGAGGTGAGAAGGTACGAGTGCAGTTGGTTTTGTTCGTCAGATGATACAATGTAGACGCAGCAACCGTAACCTTTCTGCGACGCATCACAAAAACAGTGGATCGTGTATTGTTGTAGTGTGTTCCGCAAAACTCTTCGAGGGATTTGTAACGATGACAGCTCCTTAATGTCGCTACGATATTTCTTCCACCATAGTGCCGACTCTTCTGCAAGCTCAGAATCCCACGATAGATCAGCCTCCCAGAGGGTTTGAACGAACATCTTCGCGTTGACGACTACAGGCCCCAAAAGTCCAAGGGGATCAAACAGCTGAGACATCTCAGAAACCACAATACGCTTGGTAACAATATCAAGCTCTGAGAGAGCAGGGATCTTGAATTTGAAGACATCCTCCTGGGGAAACCATAACAAACCCAAGGTTTTGACTGCTTGAGAACGATCCAGCTCTAGTTCTGTTGATGTCTCCCAAAACTCTTCCGGAACGCCACTGAGAACTGTTTTGTAGTTTGACGCCCATTTTCGCAGAACAAATCCAGCCGACTTCAACATTTCCATTAGTTGCTTGCAGGTTTCTATCATCGTGTCGTGGTCGTCGTGTCCAGAAATTATGTCGTCTACGTATGTGCCCTTTTGAATCACAGGTACGGCAAGAGGATACCGACTTCCCTCGTCGATAGCGAGTTGGTTAAGCACACGAGCAGCGTGAAATGGCGAACTTGCAAGACCGTAAGTAACAGTTTTCAACTGGTAGGTGCTGATTGGGTCAGTTGGGCTTCTGCGCCAAAGAATTTGCTGGAATTTCCGGTCATCAGGGTGGACCCAAATCTGCCGGAACATTTTCTCTGCATCGGCGGTAATGGCGAACAATGGCAGGCGAAAATTAACGACAGTAGAGAAAAGAGCTGGCTGAACTGTTGGTCCGGTGTAGAGAGCGTCGTTGAGCGACAGAGCGGCTGCTCCACGACAGGAACCGTCGAATACCACTCGTGTTTTGGTAGTCGTACTTTCTGGACGCTGGATGGCATGGTGAGGAAGAAAAAACTGTGGGCTACGCGGCGCGTCGCGAATCAACTCCATGTGACCCAAACTCTCGTACTCTGACATGAAAGCTGAATAGCTGTGATGCAAATCTTGGTTGGCAGCGAATCTCTTTTCCATTTGCTGGAATCTTCGAAGAGCAGCGGTGTATGAATCGCCAAGCATCGAGACCTTCTCTTCCTTGAGTGGAAGGCGAACGATATAACGACCTGTATCGTCATGGGAAACGGTAGTTTTAAAGTGATCTTCGCAGTGTTGTTCGTCAGGAGTAAGAGCTTTACCGTCATCGAAGTTTTCAACTTCCCAAAACCTCTGAAGTTGAGTATCGAGGCTATCGTCAACGCAGATGTGGCATGCTTGCAGTTCTCTAGGCTCTGCATTTGTCTGCTTCAATGTGCCACAAACGATGTATCCGAGGACCGTTTTCTGTAGCGTTGGAAACTCGGAACCAAGGGAAAATTGCTGGTGTTGAAGAAGGTCGAAGAACAGAGCAGCTCCAATGATGATATCAACACCTTGGCTAATGTTGAACTGCGGATCTGCAAGCGGTAGATGTTTTGGAATCTTCCAGCGAGAGGTGTCAATGTGATGGCTGGGTAGAGAGACGGTAAGCTTTGGCAGTACGAGACAGTCTAACTGAGTAGCGAAAGTTTCAAAACGTGAAGCAATGGCTAACGTAACACCATAGCGAACGTTGACGATGGATTGCCCTATTCCACTAACTGGTGAATTGAGTTTGTTCCGCTTCAAACGTAGTTTCTGACAGAGGGCTTCCGAAATGAAGCTAGGTTGAGAACCACTATCGAGCAATGCTCTGGCAAAAACGTATTTATTATCTGCATCTCTCACTTTTATCACTGCTGTTGACAAGATAACTATTGACTGCTGTAGTTGGGTGTTTATTTCCGCACTTTGGCAGGCGGTAGAGGGAGGATTATCAACGGAAACGACCGACGGCGTTGGGAAAGGATCGACACGCGACGATAACGGAAACGACGAATCAGGTGGTGAGGCAGACGAATTTTGTTCGGACAGATTGCTTTCGGCAAAATTCGATACGAGATGCGACATTTGGCACGAATGCGACGAAGTTGCTTCAGCGGAATTGTGAACTGGCACAGGGCGATTAGTAGATGCTGCTGGTTGTGAACCAGAAGCCGACGGAAATGGAGGCAGGTGTAGCAACGAGTGATGCCTCTTCGAACAACTTTTACAGGATCCGCTGGAGCAATTTCTGGCTTGATGTGTTCCCTTTAGACAGTTTATGCAAAGGCCATTCTTTTTGACAAGTTCAAAACGGAGTTGAGGAGAAAGTGCTCGAAATTGTTCACACTGGAACAGGAAATGCGCTTGCTTACAACAGGCACACCTGGGCGCATTATCAGAGACGACATGTGACACAATTGATCTGGATTTCGTTAGCTTATTCTCGGATTGGGTAGTTGCCGATTGGGAGAGCTTTAGGGTTTGTACTATTCGCGATCTTCTGTGGATAAACTCGAGAAGTTGATGGTATTGAGGGTATTCGTCAAAGGCTGATACTAATGTTTCCCACTCGCGAAGTGTTGCAGCATCAAGACATTGGCTCAATCGTTCGATAAGAAATGAATTCCAGTGGTTCTCAGCGCCTTCGAGTTTATCCAACAGAGATACATGGCGATCAAATTCGTCCGCAAGATCTGCAAGCCCCTGCGCAGACTCTTTTTTCAAGGAAGGAACGGAAAGTAAGGCAGACATGTGTCTCTTTATTAACAGGTTAGGTTTCTCATAACGTTCTTTCAATAGATTCCACGCTACCAAATAATTGTTGGCTGTAATCTCAAGCGCAGAAATAATTCGAGCTGCTTCACCAGAAATTGTAGCTCGTAAATAGTGCATTTTCTGTACAGCTGATAATTGCACACTTGAGTGAATGAGAGAGACGTAAAGATCGCGAAAGGATACCCAATCATCGAGATTTCCGGAAAATTCCTTTAATTTAATTTCAGGTAAACGAACACTTGAAGAAATGGGCACAGTTGATGATGCAGCAGGGATTGAGGTAGGTAAGGGTGGTGGGGCAGGAATCTTACTTTGCAATGATGCTTTCAATTCATAATAAAGGGTTTGAAAATCTTGTCTTTCTTGCAAGAATTCTTCTTCAGCATCTTCCAAAACTTCTATCTCTTCTTGTGTTTCTTCAAATTCATGCCACAAAGCATCTAAACGCAATATGCGAATGGGCAACTGATCACTTTTACTTTGATCAAACGAATCATTAAAAGTTTTGATCAAATTTGCAGAACCCAAAATATTTGTCCGCCGACGATAAAGGGTTTTCAATTTGGCTAACTTATTATTCGCCTTCTTTGGTGGCGTCATAATGCTCAAATTCTTCTTAAAAGTAAGTCTCACGTACCTGCATGTGCTGCTACCACCTTACCCTAACCTCACTTTTGGTATGCGGTTCCTCACGTGTGCTGCTGACGTAGAATATGCCTCAAATTGTCTGCCACCGAATGGAGAGGCTGGCCCACTAGTGATGTTGACGACGACGACGACGAATGCTGGATGTTGATAGCTCAGCAACACGAACGAGCTAATGACGACTGCACTATGATGAAATCGACAGTGCTGAAGGTGATGACGACGATTATTACGAATTCAATTGCGCTGTGATGAAAGCGACGACAATGACTGCCTGATGTAGATGAATCAGCAGTAGCAACGATGTTGTTCCGCAGGATCGGATACTGGACCGAATTCCTTTGGTTCTGTGATTCCGAAAACGACGAAATGTAGTACCACGTGGTGGTCGCCTTGGTAGTGCAACTGCAATTCCCGGGTTTCGGCACCAAAATGTTTTGGGTAATCACCTGAGATTTCTGCTTCTGCTGCTCACGTTGGTTTCCTCTCCTCGGACGACGACTGGTTCCAGCTGGGGAAACTTCGGATCGGTTCCAGACGATCTTTTTTGCGGTCAAACAAGTTGGTCGATGTTGGCACAAAAATTGCTGACGTTCTCACCACGAGTGTAAAATTGTGTCATGTTTTTTCCTAACTTTGACATTTATCATTTCAGGGATGCCAGTATTACAGAATTCATGGTAAGTACCAAGGTAAGTAGGTATTTATGGTAAGTGTACACGGAAAGTATAATGTAGGTAAAATATTAATTTTGTTCCAAGGTGAGTATAATTCTAGGTGAGGTAATGTGTAATTCAGTAATAATTCAAATTTCTTATTTTTAGGTTTAACTATTTTGTGTAGGTAATGTATGCCGCAACAGTTGGGTTTTTTTGAGTCGTACAATTTTGCCATAAAAGTCTGCTCGGGTATACATTTAGGCGTTTTAGGCTATCACTGCGACCAGTTAGTTGATCTATTGTAGTTTAACTTATAGTTGCATAAGGAAAGGCGAAATTATTTTCAGTATTTATATCGAAACAAGAAACATTTGTAATATACAATTGACCTTAGAATTTATGTTTAAAAAGAAGCTATATGGTAAAATTACAACAAATTTGGCTATCACGCCTTGAGGGTCAATTTTGCTTGATTCCAAGTAGTACATAGCACAAATGAGAGAAACAATTTGCGCACATGGTTGGCATAATTAAGCCAATTTTTGCTTGTTTTGAGGCCCAAACGATTCCTCATTTTTCGGATGCTTTGAAAGCAATTGGATGCCAGATTTTGCTGTCTAAGAAATTCTTTTGATGCCTTGAATAAGCATCATTTTGCTTTCCAAGCTCTCGAAAAACGAGGTGTAGTTAGGGTCTCAGTTTTAGCAAAATTTGGTATCACTTTGCTAACCAAGTATAGAAATTTGTGCTCTCATTTTTGCTGTGTACCACCTTATGTCAAGCAAAATGAGAGCAACTTTGGCTCTCAGGGCGTGATAGCAAAATTTGCTATAATTTTGCCATAAAAGTCTGCTCGGGAAAGCACTGACCACACTGACATGACACTTAGAACAAAAATTCAACCATTTTCTGTCTAATTTTTTGTTGTCAGATTTTGCAGGTTCGCAATACCGACGGTAGGTGGTGAACCTGAAAAATTTGACAAAAAATGCCCTGTAGGAAAAATGGTCCTGTTTAGCCCGATTTTATCGTAGAAATTGCGTGTTTTATTTTTAAAGTTGGGTGGCATTTCCTAACTGGGATAGCATTTCTTCAAATCGATCAATGCGCACTCTGGAATCGGCATTGCGTACTGTTGGAAAAATTATCCAGAAAACGAAATCGAGTGTCCAGTCAGTATGGTCAGTGGTAAAAGCGCTACGACAAAAAAAAAACTCGGATCGATTGGAATCGATTTTAACAGTTCTTTTGTATCGATTGGAATTTTTTGTTTTGAGACGTCGCTTCTCTTACATGTAGGTTCACTAATTTGAAAGCTAAATTTTGCTGGTTTTAGTCCCACTGACTTTCCAGCAAAATTTCCAGCAATTTAAATTGCTGCGTAAAATAGAGTCTTACCTGTATTCAGCGTACGAAAACAAACAAACTCTAATGTGACAACTCGATCGCTGATTTTCCAGCAAACTGATCAATTGCTGGAAAGTCCGGAACCGGAAACCGGAAACCGATTGCTGATTTTTCAGCAAAAATGACAAGAACACAACCGATTGCTGAAAAATCCAGCAATTCGAAAACCGATTGCTGGTTACAGCAAACATTTCGGATTGATGAACGTATCCAGCAATTTTTTTTGCTGGAAATTAAGGCAAAAATTTACTGTGTTGGACAAAAAACTAACAGAAATTGAAGGAGGAGGATGCAGCCACCTAAAATACAGATGAAACTATAAAAGGGTTTCCACGATGAAATTGCCACACTATAAAATTGCTCTAACTTTTTAACTGTTGGGTAGAATTCAATGAAAATTTGGGTGAATTCAGTTCATAGTGCATTGTTTACATCCTGCAAGTTTTAAAGTCCTGTGATTAAAACTCGCGGAAATGTTGTCGAAAGAACAGCTCGTGCGTGATAAAATCTTGCACATTCATCATTCACGATAACAAAGATCTTTCGCATCGTTCCATTGTTAAAACGTTGGGAATCGCTAATTCCACGGGTTCGCGAGTGATTAAGCGGTTCGTGGAACGATTGACCACCGATCGGAAGCCCAGAAGTGAAGGAAAAAGTATTTCGTACAATATCAAAAAATCACAATCACTATGTTGGGACCTTCAACTAAAACCCGAAGGCCTCCGTTCGGGATGTGACTAAGAAGCTGCACCTAAGCCGATGTTTTGTCCAGAAAACCAAAACTAAGGCTGGGCTTCGAACGTACAAGGGGCCCCTAATCGCGATGAGAGGCAGAACAAGTCCGCCAAAACCCGTGCCAGGACGTTGTAGCTCAACATGCTGACAAAAGTTGAATGCTGCATCATGGACGACGAAACATATGTCAAGGCCGACTTCAAACTGATCCCCGGCAACCTGTTTTTCACGGCCAAGGATAAGTTCAGCGTTCCGAATAAATTCCTGGTTTGGCAAGCCATTTGCACATGTGGAGAGCGAAGTGCACCTTTCATGACCTAGGACACGATGAACGGACAGGTGTACACGAAAGAGTGCCTCCAGAAGCGGCTGCTTCCTCTTCTAAAGGCCCACAACGTCCCAACAATCTTCTGGCCGGATTTGGCCTCATGCCATTACTCCAAGTACGTGCTGAAGTGGTAGGCGGACAATAAGGTCAATTTCGTGCCGAAAATGTTAAACCCCCTCAAGCCCTTTGACCGAAACTCGCTGATTTTCCTTCATATGGTTAAAAAGAAGCCTAATAAACACTCTTCCTTTGAAAACGGTTGACAATTTCGAAAATTTTGCGAGTCATGAACTATTTTATGAGGAGAGAAAATTACATCAAATAATGGATTCTCAAAGTTTTTGTTTGTTTTACTATGGAACCTTGCTTGCTATAAATAAACAAAGGGTTTCGAAAGTGTACACTCAGGCGAACATATTCCCATCAACATTGTAATTCTCTAAATATTGAAAGTGTCCGTTTTACCCGACTTTCCCCTACCGAATTTATATTGCAATACCACTCTTCTAAAAGTATCGTATATTTAAAAAAAAAATGACGAAGGACAAACACATGTGAGAAGTGATATAATCAATCCAAAATTATTTACTTGAAACGGCAGAATAAAATATCAGTGCCACTAAATGTTCCTTTTGAAATCATCTAAAAATGTATGCAACCAACATTAATTAGACGTTATCAATCCAGTTTAGATTTAAAAAAAATCATAAAGAGGATCAAAATTAAGATTTTGACTGGATGTAGATTGTAAAAATTTTAATAAGAATTGAAACATATTAAATTGTGAAATGCAAAACTGAATATAGGATTCATAATTAAAACTTCCAAGTTTACTTATTTACATTTTTCTAAACTTATCCTTTAACTAATAAATAAGTAACAATTTTGCTTTTTACCAAATCAAACAACAAAAAATTAGCAAAATTTTTCATAAAGCACGCATATTTACATCGGTAGGTAAAAATGGACAAAAAATTTGTATGCAAAACAAAATATTTTTCAAATTTTTACTTGATATAAATCATTCAGTGGAAAAATTGATTAATGAATGGAAAATTTCTGAACCTTGTTCTAGCAAAGACCATCTCTGAGATATCTGTCTGTTTCGAACGCTCAGCAGACGAGAAAGCCAATCAAAATAAAATGTGACGGTGCGGAAAATCCCTTTAATTGAAAGGAAAGATACAACAAATCACAATGCTCAACTGGAACAGTAATATTTTTTTCCCCTTTAGTGATGAGAGTGCGTATGATAGATTAACATGATGATAAATTTATATACTCTTTATAGGCCCAACAAAATCACCACCGGGAGAGGGTCTTTTCTTTACCCTTTCACAGCATATGAAACATATTCAATAATATGTGCGGTATGTTCTGTTCATATTTAGGATGCTTATGGCAAAAAAAAAATGAAAAAGGGGAAGATAATCTGGAGCGTGGAAGTGAAAAGCCTCGGCAGTCGCGCGACTTGGAGGTTCTCTCTGTAGGTACACACACTTCCCATGTCAAAAATGCACCACCATTGTGTACATTTTACGCTCATATGATTCCATTCTATTACTGATTTTTTGTTATTGTTGGGTTCCATTGCAACGGCCTTGCCATTTCTCCATTGAACAATGTGATCTTCGGTGGAACAGATTAAGCTTTAGTTTTTGTTAAGTTTGATAATGATCAACTAGCCACGCCGCTATTCAAATAGCCAGACCAATGTATCATTATAGGATCATCTGAGTGTTTTTATGTTTATTGAAAAGAATTCAAACTTTCATTGTGGTACAATTTTTTCGCTGACTTGGTTGTTCTTCAAGGTTGGGATCACTACGGTACACATTCAAGCGAAACTTTTATTTTTTTCAATTTGATTAAAAATACCAAACTTTCATTTATTTCAATTTTACTAAATAACTAAATTTTACTAAATAAAAATTTCACACATTTCTGATGATCAACCAAAATTCAAACAACTTTTGCCGTTCTCACAGGTCTTGAAATTGTAGTCAACCGATCGATGAGCACCCTTGAAAATGGTTTTCTTTCTTTTCTTTAATTTGTCATCCCTTAACACAGGCCTTTATTTCAACTTGTTCGTCAATCCGGAACGTCAAATTTTCCTTTTTTCTGAGACAAAACTTTGTGCCGATTCAAATCCATCGATCGAGATGTTTGATCTTTGCCGAATAAATCAGGATGAGCACCGAACGGAATGCGGCACTGTTCCACTTTTCCCATCTTGAAAATTTGAATAGGTGAAAGAAAGGTGAAATTTTTGCGCAATCATCATGCACAATGCGACAAAAATACCTGGGCAGCTAGCTAGTAGGTACTTATCCTTTTGCACAGTCGAGTTGTCCCCGAGTTGATAGTTATCGATTCGTTACGGTCGAAGCAAATTTTGAGGTTACCTAGTTGGCAGTTTAGGGGTTGTGGGAGTTCTTCTATATGGGAATTCGTTTGAAGTTTGCCGATGCCGCATTAGGTCTGGATACAAGTGGGAAATTGTTGCATAGATTCATTCTATACAGACTTGTTGTCGTTTGTGTTGTAAAAACTTTAGAAATCTTCGCACTTTAAGCTTATTTTTGAATAAAACAATTGAAAGATGTAAGCACAATAACTGGTACAATGTAGGTACATATAATAACTGGTTGATATGAATCATTCGGCGGTCCATTTTTATTGGAATTTTATGATGTAATTTTTATTAATCAGTCTTGTTTAATTTTTTTTTCTTTATGTAAACTCAGCTTAAATTCTCGAAAAGAGGGGTTTATAAATGCAAAATTTGTTAATTTAAAGTTGCAAACCTTTGTTTGTACCTACAGTGAACGAAATAAGAATAGTACCACTGTGTGTTTTGCTTGTCAAAATATGAATGATTGAAAATTATCAAAATTTTATTCAACAGTTTGTTTTAAACTGTTAAACGGATATATCAAGAATAAGTTTACTTTTTTTGGATGAAGCAATTCGCGTTGAGGATCAAAATATGAAAAAGGGTGCTGAGAGGACAGAAATTTAAATTATAGCAACGAGCCCTAAGTCCACAACTGAATCCCAAATAAAATCAGTTTTATATTTGAAGTCCTACTAATTGGTCGTTTCCATCGTAGTTCCTTTAGACCAGAAAGGTCAAGTCCAATATCACCTCCCAGTTCGAAGGTCGTTGACCTCAGCACATGTTAAAGGTTCTTGACAGTTCTTGAAATTACTGGAGCACATGTTTTGCTCACAAGAATAGACCAATGACTGACTATTTTTTTTCCATTCCAAACATTAGGCTTTGTACAAAGTTACCGCCAAATTTTCAATATGCCTCCCAGAAAACTACGATGTTGCCAGTATCAAGTATTTTCAAAAGTAATGTAAGAATTTTCATCTATTTTTATTTCCTTAACCGCATCCCTACAAGTACCACTTATGTTTTCCTACAGAAATCATCTTTTTTTTTGCGCCTAAGTGTATCAACACTTTTTTTATTTATCTAAAAACTAAACCTAACTTTTCACTTCATTGTATCTTGTTTCAACATACACTTGAAATCCAATTACTAAGTACTAAATAGAACCTCGTCTATCGGTTGATTTAAATATAATAAACCTTCTGCAAAAATAAATCACTCAAAAGATCTTATCAATAATAACAGCTCCGAGTAGTTTTTAATTTTCTAGTGAAAAAAAACCTTGACATACAAGTTCTTTTTACTCTTTTCGTCTACCTAAATCGCATGAAATCTTAAAATTTATTTTACAAAAGTTATGCACTTTTACAAATTAAATTTTAATAAATAAGAAATGCTTCTACGAACTGTTTGAATAGATAACTGCATTTTTAGGCGTTTTCTAGTATTCCAAAGGTTCTTAAAGAGATTTTATAAGAAATTTTCCTCCAGCTCGATGGAATTTGACATTTGAGTTATAATACTTTAACAAACTGCTTAATTTCTTCATTAACATAAAGTAAAATGATGTTACAATCGTTATGAGTCAATTTATAATCAGATAAGACAGATTGGAATTCAAAAACTTAGATTTTTTCAGTATACCACACTTTTTCCAGTTTGGCAGCACAAACTTGCAGTTAACACCAATTGAGGTCTCAATATTGACTTTGCACACGCTCCTTTTTTTTAACTCAAAATTAAGTAGTTTTGGTTCAAAACAACACTTCGGTGGCAGCCCTCAACTTTGAGTTCGACTGGGCAATCGCAAAACTGAGTTCTAATAGGCATACTTAATACTAAGTTCGGCAGCCGAACTCGAATTTATCCTTTTTTCGAGGGTAGCTTATTTTCAGGGAATTAAAAGATGATTAAAATTTGTTGTACCCGAATGTTGCTGTTCCGGTACATTGCATTGCAATTACAGAGTGGTGGAAAGTTTTGACACTCCCGGTCAAAGAAAACTTCCGGATGTTACTTCCTAAGGGAAGTAAACAACATCCGGAAGTTTCCGGACATTCCAAGCCGCTCACCGTATGATGAAAATGACGGACAGAATTTTACGCTGAAACGGTGAACATGCATTCCATTATGAAGTTCCTTCATAGTCTTCAGGTAATCGTTCCGGAACGACAAAATTTTTCGACCTGTTCGTTGGTTGCTGTTCCGGTTCGAACTGAACTCGCTAAGTGTTTTCAGTCCAACAAAGAGAGTTCAATTTTTAGCTCTTAAGGTTGAACTCAGATTTGCTGCCTCGCCGAAGGGAAAAAAAAGGATCAATTTTGAGTTCGCAGTTCGAAATCCGTTTGAACCATCGCAAGGAGGAAAAAGGGTACTTGGCTTTAAGCAAAAATTATCCATTACAAGATTCGGAACTCTTGCGGGAATCGACGGACAAAATCCAAAAGCGCCACCATCAAATGCTGCGCCAGAAATGCAACTATTTAGTAAAACACGCTAAGGAAAAAAAACCAATTTATACTACACGGTCGGAAATAACTAGCAGTTTGAGAGTTCATTTGCACAACAAACACAATGAGGTCTTTCTCTACCTTTCGTTTTGGCTCTCCAGATTTAGCACGGTTTTTCGGTATCAGAGTCGTCATTCGCTATTCAAAGCTCTTTTTTTTCCTTGGGGGCCGTTCAGATACCACGCGGATAGAAAAATGAGAATGAGCTTCTCCTCCCCCAGCGTTTACAAGCATGGGCGTTTGGCAAACCCCTATCCCGTCAGGACATCCGGTGACGTGGACAAGTTTGAATTTTTTATTTTAAATCTAATTTGACAGTTAGAAAACACTACTTTCATTTTTATTGTTATTTAAGGTTTAAGGTATTTTAAGATTTTGAGTTAAACATCTTAATAAAACTAGATAAAATTTATCTTCATCTGAATGAATAAGACTAAATTAAATTAAGACCTTGGTAAAATAATCTGTATTATAACATAAATCAGGATACCAATCAAAATAAATACTTGGCCAAGTCATCAAACCCTTAATCGCAATATTTTCAGCACTGTTCTGTAGAATTTGGAATAAATAATCAGGCTCAACGAGATATGCAATACAAATAAGTTATCTGTTTTAAATGAAGATTATTATTTTTAATTTAGGAATCTGAATGCGCAAAAACGAGTCAGGTTCTCAATTAAATTGAGTCAATGGAATAGCTTTTCTCCAAAAATTGGTGAAAGTATGTCAGAGTGCATTTTGCAAATGTATTCCAAATTTGAACAAAAGCAAATTAGAGTGCATTTGAACCCCCCGGTACCAGGGGTACATGTGAAAAGTTCAATTATCGAGAAATGTTGACCTTTTCTGTCAGTAGATGGTGTTAAGGTTTGTTAAAGGATTGTCTGCTGGCATTTATATGAAAAATTTCAAGAGCTAGGTATCTTGGAATATATTATTTTTGCTTTAAGTTCATAGAATCGAACTATGTTTTGAACCTCGGTCGCACTTAATTTTGAGTTAAAATAAAGGAGCGTGCAGGTCTATTAACATAGAAAGTAATAATTGAAGTATCGTTAACGGGTGTTAACTAAAAAATGAGAATGTTTTCAATGCCTTTCAGTAACTCAACTAAAGAGCGTAAAATTTTCTTTCTCCAAGAAAATTGCTCTTTGGGCTCCTAAAAACAGTAGGCGTGTTTGGTTTTGCTAGTTTGAATTTAGTCAAAGCAAAGATGGCGTCGAAACAGCACGTGCTCCGCGAACGCATTGTACGGTTCTACGAAACGCATTTCCAGCAAGGAAAAAAGTTCACGGTGGCACATTTTAAGGAAGAAAATGTACCTGTCAGTACGGTATATCGTATCCTGGATTCCCTGAACGTAGATCGGAAGGTCGGAAGTGGTCGTCCGGTGACGATAATGACGAAGCAGAGGAAGACATCGTTAAAGCAGCTGTTTGACAATAAGGACGCAACCAGCCTGCGTGACGCCGGTCTGAAATATGGCTGCTCCCACGTATTGATCCATCGTACCCTCAAGATGGA
>NC_073693.1:241255762-241366688 GCF_029784155.1 Uranotaenia lowii
TTGAATTTGTGGCAACGTTGATTTTATGTGAATTTGAAAAACAGAAAATTTCTTGGCGCACGCTCAAATAAAACGACTCAATATGTTTTGGTCGGAAGTCAGCCATGATTGCAGTTCACCAACGACGTTTATAAAAATTTTATCTAAACGCACAATAGAGTTGTTTTGACATTTCTTACGCCACACTTGCTGAGCATGTACAGATGAGACGGGGACAATTAACCTCAAAAACTCTCGGTACAAAAAACGTGCAGCCGGGCGACACACATGGTCGTTTTGGAGGTTAATTGACCCAAAGTTGAAAAGTGTTGGTGAAACAACGTGCATAATATCACGAACACTATCAGCGGCAATAGGACTATAGTTGTTTTTGTGACCTTTGGTTGCACGGCAATTCAGTGCAGCGCAAAACGTCGTTTAAACCAAATTGCACTCGAAAATTTGAAAGTCATTATACGTATGGGAGAGTGGGGAATCATGGGCCACTGTTTTCGTTGTTCCATAACTTCTTTGTTATAAAAGATAAAATGAAAATAAAAAATGGTATGGTTTTCTACATTTTCAAGGTATCATTAGGTATTTTTTTTTTAAGTTTTAATAAGTTATTTTCCCCGAATTCTGACTGTTTTAAAAAAAGCAATATTTTTTGGATTTTGAATAATGGTGGTGAATCGTGGGCCACTAAATCCAAATTGACCAAACAACATGCAAAATTTATGAGTTGACCCTAAACTGTGATTTCATAACTCATTTCGTTATTTTGAAGCAATTTCAGATGATAAAATAAAAAAGAGACTGTGTATGATCGAATTGATTCCAAAACCTGGCTCGCGAACGTTTTGGCAAAATTCCTTATATAGGATGGACAAAATATTTTTCATTACTCATTACTCTTGGCATAAGAAAACTTAACATATAGTTATAACGTATTTTAAGTTCAGAATGTGTATAAAAACATAAAAATATAGGTGGTTCAAAGATGTGTGGCCCACGATTCCCCACAAGCTATGATTTGAAATTGGTTGCGTTTGTGTGACTTATTGATGTTTCATCAAAAATTCCTTTTCCACGTGAAAGATCATGATAAAACTAAAATCATAAGCGTATGAGCATATTTTTGTTATGAACTTTGGGTTCCCCATCGATGAAATTAGCGGGTGTATTTTTAATTATGAAAGTAAATTTTTCTAACTTTTTTAACTTGATAAATAAAAGAAGCATATGATGCGTATTTAAGTCAACAACATATAGAAATATATACTCACGCAACGCGACGACGATGACAGTTGGTTCGAAATTTTTATCTCAACACACACATGAGATATAAAAGTGGCCCACGTTTCCCCATGGCCCACGATACCCCACTCTCCCCTACTAAATTCAAATCAATTTATAAAGTTATTTATTGTTCGAATCGAATAAAACCAAATTTTCACCCAACACAGAACACACATTTATCAAAATTTTGCAGCCAACATCTTAATTTGGTTTACATTGGTTCATACGACCTAATCAATACAAACTTTAGTTTTCTTGGTTTATGCGTGACCAAAAGGTTTCATTTAAGACAATAATCCCTTCAAAGTAATTTGTTTTAGCAAATTTTCGATTTTCAAATTCCGGTTTTTAGAATAAAGTCGTGAATATTCTGTGAAAATTTCCTACAGATTAAAATTATAAGTCAGATATCAGCGTTGATATATAAAAAATTAAAAATATATAAAGTTGGAATTAACATCGCAAGTTTTCTACGATATTTAAAAATATATCGGCCAAGTTTTACTGATGTCTTTATTCTGAAAATCGAAAATCTTCACGTTTGAAAAGCTTGCACATTACACGTTCCCGGTGGCCGTTGGCAGGCTCTTAATTTCATGCTTCTCCTAGGATTATCCCAAAGATCAACAATGTTCCACTCAACTGCCGACAAGTTAATCCTGTTTTAGCATCTCTTCATTATTATGTTTCCATTTCCATATTTGACCATTTGCGGATCCTCCGGTTGCCGAGCGATCTGTAGGTAATCTAAACAACGACAGCAGAGTGCCATTCATGTTCCCAAAAGGAAGTTGGAATGATCTGCGTAGTACCTACAAAGAGATGCGGAAAGCAAAGATACGAAGCCAATTTACAGGCGATTTTGGATGATTTTTTTTACAAAACATGTAGCCTTTTGTGTGTTTGGCATTGAAAAATTGGTTCTTCCGAATCCCGACAGGCTGTGGGTTTTCTTTTGTCGGAGAGAAAGCTGAAAAGATCGACTCGTTCCGGAATTACCTTTTCCTATTTCCTAGCTTCCTTCCTCCGGAATTATTAGCAGCCGCCGTCATTCATAAACGTTATAACCGAGCTTTAATAACAATCATATCTATCGGCATGGACTCAATCTATGCGTGTATGGTTGGTTTTTGCCCGGTCATTGTAGGTGGTAAAGCGGCCTTTGAGCTTCCTTTTTTTATGGACACTGAAAACGCGCCGAATTTTTGCAATCTCATTTTATGCCACATTATAATGCTCGTTCGGCACACCAAATACATAAATGAGACCGGGTGCTGCTGGATACAAACGTGAAATACATCCGGTGTTGATTTTAAATATCTTCCTTAATGTGGAAGTAAACCAATTAGGATCCCATCCGATGACTTCATTTTCTTCACACTTTATTAATCATTCCTTCTAATGCTGAAAAAGTTTCTCGGCGATTTCAGTCTCAAAAAGTCATAAAACTATGTTTATTCACTACATCCGACGTTTCGGCATGTTTATTTTGCCTTTATAAAGGAAAAGTAATTTTTTTCAAGACAGTTTCATTAGATTCAAAAAACATTCTGGACAATTAGAACAAAAAATTACTATGTGAAGTAAACAACGTGAGAACAAAAGTACTAATCAAAGCAAGTAAAAAGCACTACTTTTTCGTGCTTTATACAGAGTTTGCTGCAAAACTGATTTCAAGTTTCAACCAATAATTTAATATCGTATTTGTTTATGTCCAGTTTTTCATCAGGTCACTACCAATTTAGGCTGTTAAATGGTATTTTCAGACACCGTTTAAAGCTTATTTACAATTTCTCATGTTAAAGATCATTACTTAATTTTTTTTTAAATATTTGTTTTGAAAACCTGATAAAATTTCTAAGGATTGTGATGTGCTATTTTATGATTTCTGTTGGACAATAACAGAGTTATGTAGCTTTGAAATATGGTTTGATTCTATTTATAAAAAAAAATCTAACCGAATCTAACTCGAAAAATTTAAATTTTGGAAATCTGAAACATGCATGTGTTTCTAAGTTGTAAAAATGAACCAAATTTTCAATTTTGGGGAAGATCTGAAAACCCCCGGCGCAAAACGAGTTTTCGGTAAATTGTTAGGTTTATGTATGTATGGTTCCCCCATCGGTAGCAAGGTCCTGCCTATGTCTGTGTGGCTTGGCCTTCGAATTTCTTCTAGGGCTTCCACGGTCCGATGGTTCGTCGAAAGAAGGCATCCAACCCTCAGAAACCTACAATGGCCGGCTACCCGTGCCGCTTGCAATAATTTCTTCAGGTTATCCCCAGATGCATTCCTTCTAAAAAATATATATATAATGGTATAAAATAGTATATGGCAGTAAGGAAAATTACTAAAATATTGAATGAATGTTTATAGTCATATAAAATTAAGGAAAAATAAATTACCTATTTATTGATAAAAGGATACGAACCTGAAAATTAAAATTATTAGAACATATAATCATAATAAACGTTTGCTTATTACAAACGTATCCTTAAATTGGGAATATAAATCTTAAATTTTATGTATTTTGAAATATCAAAATATTTGGAAAGTTTTCAACGTTTTTCTTTTTTGTTTAAGAAATTTTCAGAACTTTAAAAAAACTTTATTTTAAATCTCATAGTTTTAAAAGGTTTTTTTTTAAATTCGAACAGAAAACATTCACTAAATCTTGAAAATATGTAACTTTAAGAATTATAGGTAAATTTTCATGTTATTCCTAACTTTCATTGTTAGTTCGGATTTCAATTTTTAGTTAATTTTTCCAATATTTTATGTTTCTGATCTCCCATCCTTTCTGTTGAATCCGCCTGTTGAGTCCATTTTTTATCACTTTTTTTTTATAATACTAAATCGCAAACCACAAATCTCAAGTCGCAACCGTTTTCAAGAATGGCCGTGAATCAACTGATTTTTCCTTGCTTGTTGGGCGCCCTGAAAGCTAGCCGAATATACACGCTAAAATTCAAAACTCAATTACGGGTTAAACATTAAATCATCAATTAAATATTTAAACTTTTAATCATTTATGTTTATTGAATTTATTTATTTTATTTATTTAACCAGTTTATCATTTCATTAATCCTCCACACTTTCTAAAGATTCCATATATTAAATTCTCAAAATTATTTTAATTGAAGGGTTTTTTTTACAAATTTGAAATTTTCAAAATTACAAAACAAAAATTTCAATTTTCTTCATACGCAAATTTCTAACAATATCAATCGATTTCCGTCAATATCATGAAAAACAACTTTGCTAAGTTTAGAATTGATTGTCGATAGCTAAAAAAATAACATTATTCAAGTTTATATTTTTCTGAGTACTTTCTACTTGCATTCCGACTTGTATACAAGTCAAAATTCAAGTAAGACGATCAAGTAAGTAAGATTCTACGTGTATTTCCTGGAAGGTTAAAAAGGGATTACATTTTTATTATAACTTTAATTACTGTTCGAAAACAATTTTGTAGATGAATGGTTAGCTAAACATAGTTACCTACTCAAGGGATAAAATGATGTTTATTACAAGAAAATATACTTAGCTTTGTTTTAACAGAGGCATCTTGGTGTAAGTTGATGATAACTAACTTCGGAATCCGATCGAGAGAGGTCACTGTCATCAAATACCATATTGCACATACGCCTCCCAATGTTGCATTCAATTATTTGATGCAATTTCTTCCCCTACACAAGTAACGAGTTCGTAGCGTCACCATCTTAGAGAATTTTTCGATCCAAGCAGAACCAAACGGTAAATTGTTAGGTTTATGTATACAAAATAAGAAGACTTTTGATGTACCACACTTAAGATGTTGACAAACCAACGAAGCAAAGAATCGATTATAAATATCTACGAAGAGTTCAACAGCTTATGTTAGCAACAAAAAGATTTAAGTACAAGAAGTAAGAAAACGACATCCAGGATCACCATTTTATAATAAGAATCACTTTGTCCCGCATTGCCGGAGAATCGGTCGTATTGATCGACACAAACTAAGTCACACTATAGTTTTGAAGAATATATGTTAAATGTAGTATTCGATTAATAAAAGTTGTTTTATGTAGAAGTTGAGGAATCACCCACTCTAAGGAACTCACGGTCTTAGTGAAGGAACCCACAGTCTACTCATGTTCAAGCAAGGCTTGGACCACACCTCAACATAAACAAAAGTTATTTATTTATTTACATAGTATTCCGTCTCACGACATAACTTGACGAACATAATTCCTAAAATTCACTCGGTTCATAGCAACCGTTCTCCAATTTCTCGGGCACCCCACGTTCGCCAGATCACGCTCCACTTGGTCTAACCACCTCGCTCGTTGCGCCCCCGCTCGTCTTGTTCCTACCGGATTCGTAGCGAACACCTGTTTTGCAGGACAGTCGTCCGGCATTCTCGCAACATGTCCCGCCCAGCGTATCCGGCCAGCCTTCACCACCTTCTGGATACTGGGTTCGCCGTAGAGGCGCGCGAGCTCGTGGTTCATCCTTCGCCTCCACACTCCGTTCTCCTGTACGCCGCCAAAGATGGTTCTTAACACTCGTCGCTCGAATACTCCGAGTGTACGCAGGTCCTCCTCGAGCAATATCCATGTCTCGTGCCCGTAGAGAACCACCGGTCTAATGAGCGTCATATACAGTTTCAGTTTGCGGTAGATCTCCTCCACCGCCGCAGATGATCTGCCGACTATATCAATGTCATCGGCAAAGCAGATAAGTTGACTGGATCTGTTGAAAATCGTGCCCCGCATTTCGCCCACCGCTCGTCGAATAACACCTTCTAGCGCCACGTTGAACATCATGCAGGAAAGACCATCACCTTGTCGAAGCCCCCTGCGCGATTCGAATGAACTCGACAATTCACCCGAAATCCGCACACAGCACTGCGTTCCATCCATCGTCGCCTTGATCAGTCTGATCAGCTTCCCGGAAAAGCCGTTCTCGTCCATGATTTTCCATAGCTCGTTACGGTCGATCGTGTCGTATGCGGCTTTGAAGTCGATGAATAGATGATGCGTAGGGACTTGGTGTTCACGGCATTTTTGGAGGATTTGCCGCAATGTGAATATCTGGTCCGTCGTAGACCGTCCCTCCATGAAGCCGGCCTGATGACTTCCCACGAATCTGTTTGCTTGTGGCGTTAGGCGGCGGAGTAGGATTCGGATTCGATAAACAAAAGTATTTTCCATTTTAGATCCACCAAGAAATTATCAGATTTTCCCTATAACAGAAAAATATTATCCTGTTAATCATTGAATAGTTAAAAAAATGTAAATATCAAAATATTATAGTTCTAATGTACTAGCTGATTTACCCGGCCTTGCTTCACAGACGCGTAGAACATTCATAACACAACAGTTCACCGAATGCCATGGTACCGGGTAAGATGTTTGGAACATTAGAGATCTGACGAGTAAACTAAATAGTGCTTGTGAATCCATACTTTCGCAAAACTGCGGTGAATCCGTGCACCCATGGTGTACTCGGCTTCGATCGATTTTTCAAAAAGGTTCGAATCTGTATCAAAAGTTTCTCATTTGTTAGGATTTACTAAATACTGTACTTTTGCGAAACACAGTTTAAAATTCAACGTATTTATCTCATTAAGAGTTGACCAAAAACGAAAGATTTGGATGTTTTAATTTGAAATTCCATCATACTGTTGGTGGTGATCTACGTGCTCATTAAAGATTAAATTATATTTTAACTTTTTTGTAGGGAAATGAATCCAACTGTAAATCGAAATTTCGGGGACTAGACAAGATGAAGACAGACAAGATGAGACATCTTGGGCCACGAAAACTGCACGTTTTTGTGAATCGCTACCTGCGGAACATCATCCGCGCTTGGTGGCCTGGCAACTGGATCTCAAATGTGGAACTAGATCGCCAGTGTCATCAAAAGGCGCTAGAAATCGAGATTCGGGAACGTAAGTGAAGATGGATTGGGCACACGCTACGAAGAGATGGAAACGAAATTTGCAGAGACGCGCTTGACTGGAATCCAGATGGGCATCGAAGAAGAAGCAGGCCCAGAAGCTCTTGGCGGCGTAGTCTAGCCGCTGAAATCCGCACAGTTGACGAGAACCTTGGCTGGCAGCGATTGAAGACGCTTCCGGCCAAGGAGTGGATCGCCAGCAGTGGAGATCTTTTATCTCAGCCCAATGCGTCGGTCAATCGGCGCCGGACGCTTAGTAGTTGTAATAATCCTGTAACCTTTGCCAAAGAAGTAAAATTTACTCACGGTTTTCCAGAAATCTGATCATTTATTGAAAACCTTTAATATTAATATCATTTTTACAAATTTTTAACCGATTTTCCATAATTTTCAAAAGTTACCTGTTGAATCTGAAAATCAAGAACTGTTAGAAAAATATAATTTCATATTTGGAATTCACGCTTCCAAATTAATCAAAATCTCCTCTGCTTCTTTGCATCTCGGAAAATTGAGATTTTTTTAGATCTGGGAAATCAAATATTATACTTGTCTGTGGTTATACTTGACATGACATGTATTACCACACGTCCAGAGGGGACGGGGTCTAAGCCCTTGGATCCCTGGTCGTTCCTCTGGGGATCAGTGAGGGTGGGTACACATGACCTTCTTTTGTTGGCTAGCTCGATCTTGATCTCGCGAAGGATCTCAAGGTCGGCTTTGCGCCTACTTTGAATTCCCAAGACTCGGATGTGATTGTGTTCGAAAAAAAGACAATTTAATTGATTTAAGTGCGTGGTTTATTTCGTGTTATAAATTCTGTGTGATGTGTGAGATGTGTATTAGGGTGTCCCAAAATTGCATTACTTCTGGGAATCTGGGGGCTCACCCTCCAAATGGTCGATTAGGATGTGCAGAACAAACTTTTGTATGGGGCCGACTAAAAAAAATCATGTTTAGAGGTTCCGCAAGCGCGATCTTTAAAAAAGTCCACTTTTAAAAGATTTGATTTTAAATAAATTCTGGGTCCAAAAATTTTCATAAAATTTATATATTTCATATTTTTTTAATTTTGTTTGAGTTAAAAACTACACGTAAAAAATACAAAATGGACCAAATTTTTATCAAAATGTAAAACTAGCAAGCTATTTTCATGGAAAAAAAATTTTTTGGTCCAAAAATTTTGAATTCAATTGACCAAAATGTGTACCAAGCGTAGAATATTTTTAATACCAATGCCATCAAAAGATGCGGATTTTTGTGCACTTAAACTTTGCTGAACAAAACATGTGGTTTGTATCAACGTGTGAACAGCTATTCACGATTTAATGCTTAACAAAAACAACAATTTAGGATATTTTTTATTTAATTTATCAAATTTGTCTTAATAAATACCTACTTTAAAATCAAAATACTTGCAAAAAAGGACTTTGATGGTTAAAGGAAATAATCAGAAGGCCATATGCCGAATTTGAGCAGAATCGGACAACAAGAAGGGGTTGCACTGAATCTAAAGTGTGAAAGGGATTCTGAGACATAGTGTTCTAAAGAAGCATAAAAAACTGGTTTTTCATCATGCATTTTTGTCTTTACCAATCGATTGCTTGATTATAAAGGTTTTATTAAAATTTCAATTAAGACTAACATTTCACTTGAAGACTGCAACTCGATTGGACTTAAAACAAAAAAGTTATGGCTGTTCCAAGATTGTATTTTTGTGGCAAATTGTCGTTTAACACACAATGAGTACTTTTTACTCATTGAGTTTTACAGGACAATTTGTAACCAAAATACAATCTTTGAACAGCCATAACTTTTTTGTTTTAAGTCCAATCGAGTTGCAGTCTTGAGGTGAAATGTTAGTCTTAATTGAAATTTTAATAAAACTTACATAACCAAGCAATTGATTGATAAAGACAAAAATGTATGATGAAAAACCAGTTTTTTATGCTTCTTTAGAACACTATGTCTCAGAATCCCTTTCACACTTGAGATTCAGCGCAACCCCTTCCTGTTGACCGATTCTGCTCAAATTCGGCATATGGCCTTCTGATGACTCCTTTAAGCCATCGAAGTCCTTTTTTGCAAGTATTTTGATTTTAAAGTAGGTATTTATTAAGACAAATTTGATAAATTAAATAAAAAATATCCTAAATTGTTATTTTTGTTAAGCATTAAATCGTGAATAGCTGTTCACACGTTGATACAAACCACATGTTTTGTTCAGCAAAGTTTAAGTGCACAAAAATCCGCATCTTTTGATGGCATTGGTATTAAAAATATTCTACGCTTGGTACACATTTTGGTCAGTTGAATTCAAAATTTTTGGACCAAAAAATTTTTTTTTCTTGAAAATAGCTTGCTAGTATTACATTTTGATACAAATTTGGTCCATTTTGTATTTTTTACGTGTAGTTTTCAACTCCAACAAAATTAAAAAAATATAAAATATATAAATTTTATGAAAATTTTCAACCCAGAATTTATTTAAAATCAAATCTTTTGAAAGTGGACTTTTTTTAAAGATCGCGCTTGCGGAACCTCTAAACATGATTTTTTTTAGTCGGCCCCATACAAAATTTTGTTCGGCACATCCTAATCTACCATTTGGAGGGTGAGCCCCCAGATTCCCAGAAGTTATGCAATTTTGGGACACCCTAATGTGTATGTGTTTGTGTATTTTGGTGTGTGGCGATACGCTCACCGTTTCGTGCAGGCCTGCGGCGCACAGTGCTTCAAAATCAAAAAAAGTGGGAAAAAAGATTAAAAAGCTATTTCGTTGAAGATTATAGGCGGAAAGTTGAAAAAAATTATAATTTTTTTTTTAATTTGCTATTTTTTTCAATAATTGCTGAAGAGTAGGCGTATGCTGAAGCGTCAACACGCGTTTTTTTTTTCATGCTGCGGAAAATGTTTTCAAATAGAAAGAAATTGATTGGTTTTTTTTAAGTTTAAAGCTCAAAAGGGAAAAATTGTTGAAGAAATTTTTTTCGATCATTAATTGCAGTGAACCGACCCGAGTGTTGTGAATACCTACATATTGTCATACAAGGACCGGTGTCAATTTTATGTCTGAACGAGAACTTGATTGTTGAAGGATTTTTTTCCGTCCTCGCAATTTTCTCATTTGTTTTCGTGAAAATACAATGATTCTTATCTGTTTTCGAGCCACTTTTTCAAAATATTTGTAAGGATAGCAGTGACGATTGTGTTAAACAAAATAACAGCAGAAGAAAAAAAGCACTTAAATCCCGAACAATGATTCACAAACACTTGCTGTATTATCAAGCAACAGTGACTGGAAGGTGAAGGGATGATCACCATTAGTACAACAGGACCATCAAATATAAATCAACCCATGCTTCCCGCATCGCCTATTAATGGACTTTGGTGAGATTGTTTCATTTTATTTTAATTATATTTTTACATATTTCGTCAATCCTACTTGCCATGTAGGATTTTCCACTTAAACAGCCCTTCCCATTCCTTTCTGAAACAGCTTTATGGGTCGTATGAGTTCTCTGCACCTAAAGAGTTATTTTTGCTGTTTCAGATAATACCTTCTATGATTACATTGACTTGTCACGGTGTGCATCATGGTACCACACTGAGCTTTAAGAGCAGCACTTGGAATGAATATTGAATCCAGATACTCATTTTGGTAACTTGCGTTGCTCTTGATTATCAGTTGTACCTCGTGTATCAGCCAATGCAAGATGTGTGTAGTCACCCTATGCTATGCTATGCTATGCTATGCTATTTTTTTCAATAATTGCTAAAACGGGGTTTGAGCTTTATACTGGGAAATTGAATATTTTTTAATTAATTATGAATATTTTTGTTAAAATTAAGGGGGGGGGTAGGGTCTAACGGGTATAAAAAAACACCATTTTCACGATTTTTTTCTGGAGCTATCGTTCAAACAAATGTATTCAAATTTTTTGCATTATACAAAGCATTGTTAAAAGAACATTTAGTAATTTTTTCGTAGAAAAATATTTAAAAATGAGCCGGTGACGGAGCATTTTCGAGGATGCCTTTTAGAAAACAGGATTTGCGGTGGACACTGTATCTCAGCACAGAATCATCTGAAGTCAAAAAATCAGAGCAAAATATTTTTAATAGATGTTTTTCTGGACCCCAACGTTTTTATTTAACTTAAAAATATTTTTATGAAATTTTTGTGGCTGTTTGAAGTAAAAATCACGATTTTTCACTTAAAAATCCGCCATTTTTCACCTGTAAAATCTCCCCAAAGTAAAAAAAATCAAAAAAGAAAAACGTTGGGGTCTGGTATTTTATATATAGAAAATATGTTCCAAATTTGAAAAGAATCGGATAAGTAGTTTTCAAATGACGATGTCCACGGGCTTTAAAAATGTGCTTTCGAGAAAAACGCGTTTGAAGTTTCTGCTCTTGCTTTCTTGCAGTATTAGATAGGAGGAGATAAAGGCCTATAACTTCTACAGTTTTGCTGCAATTGACTTGAAAATTTGACACAACATTCTTGAAATGTTTTACAATAAGAAAATAAAAAAATAAAAAAATCGATTTTTTGAAAATGTTAGACCCTACCCCCCCCTTAAGTATGGGCTCCTAAATTCCTGTAGGTTGGTTAGATAAATATTGAAACTAATGTTTTAAGGTGAATTTGCATATGTATCGAAGCAAACAATGCTTGGTTTACTCTGTATAAATACTTTAAAATTTGCGTTTTTAAACCAAACAGCGTTCCACTCAATGACATCGTATTCAAAATATAGCAAAACTAGCAGCTGATTTTAGGATATGTTTTTGATGAGACTTTCACCTATCCAACGGTGTATAATTTACCACGGCGATCGGCGGCGCAAGCTTTATTTTTGCTTCCGAAAAATAAATAGAGTAAATCGAAAAATTTTCATCATCTAATTTTGGGTTCTTAATCAAGCGAAACTTTGTTAGT
Source organism: Uranotaenia lowii (assembly GCF_029784155.1). NCBI lineage: Eukaryota > Metazoa > Arthropoda > Insecta > Diptera > Culicidae > Uranotaenia > Uranotaenia lowii. The sequence continues at coordinate 241,267,924 of NC_073693.1, forward strand.
GCATGATATTAAAGAACTTTTTTTATCTCCAAGCTGTGAATAAGGTTGTAATCCATCACTTCGGTATAAACCTTTATAAATTTTTAAAGATTTATATGCTTTTTTAAGTTGTTTTGCACTGAGAGTAAAAAATCCTATTTTTAATTCTTGTGTTAAGTTGTCGTTCATGTTTGTTTCATAGAAGGTGTATAAAAGGTCCTAGAAAATATGTAAATACATCATAACGTTCCTAGAATATTGGAGATTCGATTCCAACATAAAAAATTTTGTTGTCGCTGACTTGAAAAATTGACTTTTTTCCGGCTTTTTGGGGATTTGAACCACTGTGCGGCGTCGGAACGTTCTCTTAGGCGGTGGGCTGGTGATGGATTTTTAAGTAAGACCTCCTGCAGGAGACCCTCGCATTAACTTCCTACAAACGTTTTTCTGATCCAAAAGAAATGTATGTATGAGAACCCACCAGTGGCTGATAGGTCTTTCGACCCGATGCGGTACGGGAAGTCTCGATCGCGCATTCAGATATTTTTTTTTTTTTGTAAATTCTTTATTTGAAACGGCTCATACCTTTAGGCTTTAAGGAGCCAAACTCTTTTTGTTTTTTTTTACAATAGTTTGCTTACTTCTAGTTCACTTTTTTTTTAAAGAAAAGAAAATAGATAGGGAAATATGAAAATAAAAAGAATTATAGACGAAGATCAATAGCTTTAAGGAAAAGATATATTTCGAACATGTAGTCCAAGTCTATCACTGCCAGCACATCTCTCACTGGAACATAGGGTGGTTTTCCTCGGGCCCTAAGGGAGTCTATGAAATTCGTTCTAGCGACAAGATGGACCTCGCACGACCAAACACATTCAGATATTGTTCATGCTTAACTCATAAACAATAATTGCAGCACAACCAAGGGGTCCGTTACCACTGGCTTGGGACAGGTTTGACTCATCTTACTCCCTTCCAACTGTTCGAAACAAATTAAGAATCCTGCAAAGGTGTCTAAGTAACCTACTCAAGATTCCAAATTTGCCGAGATACTCCGGCTGGCTTGAACCCACAATCCATTGTATATCAGTTTTCTGGTCGTTTGATGACCTGTCCAATCCCCCCGCGAATCCCCAATAACAGAGTTAAGCAGTTATGAAAATATGAATGTAATTTAAAACAAAGTTACACATTTTAAACATCTTACCATTTGAAAAGGATTCTAGAATTTCTTCAATTACACAGGAGAAACACTCTGTCTCATGGAACAGCTGATAGAATTCCCACGTCGACTTTTTTGTTGCTGAAATACTTTTGCCATCAATCGCAGCAATCATAGCAATCCACAAAACTTCTTTTTGTTTCAACAAAACTTGCAAAACAAAATACCAAAGCAATTATTTTGGGTAATGGGAAATCCTCATCGATAGCCTTATGTTTCATTTTCACCTTTTCATTACACCAGATAAACATATCAAACATTTTTATTAAAAGGTATACACACACTTATTATTCCATTAACAAGATGGTCAAAATTTCTCAAATGTTTTTCCCCCAATCGGCACACAAACCAACCTTTCTTCAATTTTTTTACAAATTCTTACAAACTTCAGATATTTACTTATAAATTCCGCACTGAATGTTACATTTCCATTTATTGATTTCAATAGTTTCTTCATTAAAAAAAAATACACACTGGTCAAACAACCACTCAAGCTTTCACAGATGGATTCGGCAAAAGTCAGATTGACAAAACCTGTCGTATATTTTTGTTCCCCAACCGGTACGACAATTCTTATACTAACCGCTTTTTGTGAAAAATATCGATAATTTCACCACTAAAGCTGATTAGAAAAATAAAATTTTCACGGCCGAAATAAAAACGCGTGCGCTGCCACCAAGTCAATGCTTGCTTCTGTTTTTCTGATCCAAGAAATGCTCAAATAAATCGTATGCCTTCTTTTCTTTTCTTCTAATTTCACAATTCCTTCACATTAAACCAAAACGATTGACTAACGTATAATTGGTATCAGTTAATTGTTACCGGTCACTTAAGTAATATTTTCTTTTTGACCAACTATTGGCGGAAACTTGTGCGATATATTTTGGGACAATTAACTAGCACTTGCGATAGCGTACCCACGCTGGAGGAATAATTTGTTTCACTCATTTCAATATCACAACTAACCAAAAGACACGCGCCCTAAAAATTAAAAAAAAAAACTTAAAAATATAATTAAATTCAAATTTTAACGGAGCTTAAAATCGTACATGGTGCTTGAAAATCCCTCTAAATATATAAACTACTGTAAATATTACACAAAATAAAAAAAGTCCTTAGCCAATTTATTGACCTTAAATATGAAAAAGAAATTTAAAATTGATGTCATCAGGTAACACAAATACAAGCACTTTTTTCTCTTTTAAAATTTAATAATTTGAGTATAACTCTAAAATTGTTGTACTAGGGTTTATTTTTATAAATTTTATTTTCGGATTCAGTTGCCGATTTTGTAATATTTCCATTAATGTTGATTTCTAGGTCTGATGAGGAAAAGTATTTTTTTCCATTTTGGAAGAAAATATGCGATTGTCGTTCTCTAGAACAATGCCGTAGCATCGAGTACACTTTCTTGAAACACAAAAAAAAAGATCTTTTTTCATTGCCAACTGCGATCTTCCATTCATCTAAAAATCGAGTGCAAAAAGAAAGCAAATCAAATAAGATAAAATCGAATTCTTGTTGCATTGCATAGACGCACTCTTACAAGAGAATAGGGGAAAAATAGCAAAAAACCTAGAAACAATGTTCTGATTTTGCTACATAAAATTCCTTCTTTTTTTTTTTCTTTCTAGTTCATAAGTGGAGGGCACTCTCGCAACTTCAAACGGCAATTTATCACGCTGCTGGAGTGATGCTTGTTTGAATGTTTTGTGGGATATGACAACGATTTTCCAAGTGCATCCTATTCATTGAAGTGCAATTTCAAAGATACAGAACAAGAAGGACCCGAGATCTCGTCGATGAATGGGCGCTTGAATGGAGGAAGATTTCGACATGACGGACTGAAGACATTGACAGTTTTTTTTGCTGCTGCCTGCTCCTCTATTCTCTCTATGAAGCATCGTTTCTTTTAGGACCCTCGATTATTCGGCGTGCTTTCGGCTTTGCGCAGTCCTTTTGGCTAAGGTCAATAAAAATTGATTGATAGTAATGCCTCTGAAGAACGAATAAAAACACACAACAGACTAGAATTTGATTGTTCAGGAATGTCCCATTGAAAAAAAATCGGCAGCTTCCATACGGGGGCATTCTTCGAGGCAAAACCCATCTACCGAATGGGCATTGAAGTGTGTTCCTATCTATGAAGGTACAGTTCAATGAGCGATTGAGAGGAGATAGCCCAAAAAAGACGGTAAGTTTTTGGCAACATTAACTAATTTCGGGGATGAGCCGTAAAGTTCTTGGAAAAAGTTATTCTTTTGCCAAGTTTTATGACCATTGAGTTGTGCATATTCCTCGGAGACTTTTAGCGTAGCAGTTCGCGGAAGGATAAGTCCGGTTGAACGGATTTTCAGGTGCTGAGGATTTCATTCATAAAATCAATATTCTATTTTTTATACATCCGGAGCCTATTTGTACAAAATTTAACTAAATTATCCTGAACTGGGTTCAACTTTTTATCAATCATTTTCGTCGAAAAATGGCATTCAGAATCAATTGAATTTTTTATGCATTGATTTTGATTGAAATTTTTTACAGTACCGAAAAAACAAACTTGGAGTACATATCTAAATAATAATACACAGTAAATTTTTGCCTCAGTTTCCAGCAAAAAAAAAATGCTGGAAACGTTCAGCAATCCAAATGATTGCTGAAAAATCAGTAATCGTTTTCAAATTGCTGGACTTTCCAGCAATTGATCTAGTTTGCTGGAAAATCAGCAATCGAGTTGTCACATTGCACACAAAACTTTCGGGGCTCCACTTAGCAAAATTTCGCTGTTACTTCCCGTTAGCAAAAATATTTTTTTACTGTTGAGTTAGCAAAAATCTAAATTTACTTGATTTTAGTAATAAAAAAAGTCATTTTACTTGATTTTAGTAAAACGAAGGTTTTTCAGCCGCTTTGTTCACAGACACCAGCCGCCGCGCCAGTAGGGAGAAAAATAAAAAGCTGTCGCGATTAAGTGCGGTTCCGGATGTTCGTTGCTGATGGTTCTTGTGGTGGCAAACTCCACAACGAAATGGTAGCTGAATCGACACCGGATGCTTACAGGGTAAGGTCTGATTTTAAAGTGTTCAGATTCTATAATTTCTCAATTTCTAATTTGTGTGTTTGTTTTTTTTTCTACCAGGATAAAACTGCAACATGAAGCGCGCCACAGGCCGGTAATGAAGAAGGACCACAACTGGAAATTCAACAAGCTGCATCCGGCAAACACCCCGGTGCTTTCTTTGACGAAGGTGGCATGGCATTTCGCTCGCCAGTAGGTGCGTTCCCAGAATAGGAAAAATGTGAAAAAAATATAAAAAATGTGAAAAATAAATTATAAGTGAATGAAATTTATGTATTTTATTCAATATTCAAACATTCCCCTGATTCTCCAGAGAAAAAATAAAGAAACATGAAATTACGGATCCGGGCAATCTTTTTCTCCGGTTTTTGCTAGAAATTTGAGTAAAAACTGCGGCGGCTAACTTTTGTACTCGTTTGCTAAAATTTTAGTTAAAAAATATTGCTAAATTGATTGCTAAGTTTCTAGCTGGTCAAATTTGAGCAAAATTTTGCTAATTTCCGGCCTCGAAAATTTTGTGTGTGGACTTTGTTTTCGTATGCTGAAGCAAGGTGAGACTCTATTTTACGAATTTTGGTTAGATTAATATAATTTTTTTTTATTTTTCTCTATGTTCTAGCAACCAGACATAAGTCAAGGGTGAGTTTTTATTGGAAAGATTTCATAAAAGATAATAATCAGAACTCTTTTCTGATCTTCACTTTGGCATAAAGCTGCCATTCCAGGAGCGGCGTTGGAAAATTAAAAAAGAAGTTCTTGAAAATAAATGCAAACATAATTTAAAAATGAAAGAAACAAATTCTTTTTCATTGCTCATTATATGCACAGGCAGTAATCAATATTTAATTTAGAATTGAAATATAAATTTGGTACTAAATACAGCCGGTTGTTTTGAAAGAAATTGCTGGCTTCCAGCAATCTGGATTGCTGATTTCTCAGCAATTTGTATTGCTGGAAACCAGCATTAACGTTTGCTGTTTTTTCCAGCAATTTAAATTGCTGGAAATTTTGCTGGAAAGTCAGCGGGACAAAAACCAGCAAAATTTTGCTGGTTTCCAGCAAAAATAAATTTGCTGTGTATACACACAAAACTTTCGGAGCTCCACTTAGCAAAAATTCGCTGTTACTTTCCATTAGCAAAAATATTTTTTTACTTTCGAGTTAGCAAAAAACTAAATTTACTCAATTTTAGTAATAAGAAAGTTAATCTTGCTTGATTTTAGTAAAAGTAAGGTTTTCTAGCCGCTTTGTTCATAGACAGCAGCCGCCGCCAGTTGGGAGAAGAACAACAAATCGAATTGATCAGTGCGGTTCCGATAATTCGATGATTGCGGTTCGTTTGGTGACTAGTTCAACGTTAAAATGATGGTCAAATAGACACCAGATGCGTACAGGTAAAGGCCGATCTTGAAGTGCACCGATTTTCCGATTGTGAAATTCCAAATTGTTTGTTTTTCCTACCAGGATGCAACTGCCGGTAAACACGACGGTTTTCTTTTTGCAACAGTCCGGAAATAAAGAGTGACCACAACTGTTATGTCAACGCGCTGCATCCGACACAACCCAGGTGCATTCGTTGATGAGGGTCGGCCCTTGGCATTTCGCTCGCCGGAAGGTGCGTTCAGGAACGGAACGAATTACTTTCAATTCAACGAAAAGTGGTAAATGAACTTCCAAAAAAATGTGAAAAATAAATTAAAAGTGAAATTATTCGTGCATTCAATTTAATGATCAAGCATTCCCTTCGAATTAGCAGAGAAAAAACTATGAATTTTGAAATTTCAGATCCTGGGCTCTTTTCTACCGGTTTTTGCTAAAAAAGTGAGCAAAAATTGCGGCGGCTAATTTTTCCTCTCGTTTGCTAAAATTTCAGTTCGAAAAATTTGCTAAATTGATTGCTAAGTTTCTAGCTGGTCAAATTTGAGCAAATTTTTGCTAATTTCCGGCCTCGAAAATTTTGTGTGTACACACAAAATTTTCGAGGCCAGAATTTAGCAAAAATTTGCTCAAATTTGACCAGCTAGAAACTTAGCAAAAAAATTAGCAATATTTTTTAACTATAATTTTAGCAAACGAGAAAAAAAGATAGCCGCCGCAATTTTTACTCAATTTTTTAGCAAAAACCGGAAGAAAAGATCGCCCGGATCTGAAATTTCAAAATTTATTGTTTTTTCTCTGGAGAATCAGGGAGAACGTTTGATTATGAAATAGAATTCACAAATTTACTTCACTTTCAATTTATTTTTAATTTTTTTTTAATTTAATTTCACGTTCGATCAACGGAAATTCCGGTTCCAGCGGGCGAAACTTCAAGACATCTTCATCGACGAATGCACCAGAGTGTGTGCCGGATCCAGCTCGTTGAAATTCCAGCTGTGGTCCCCTTTATTTCTGGCCTGATGGGGGTTTTGTGTTGCAGTTGTAACCTGAAAGAAAAACAAACAATTTTGGATTTAAAAATCGGAAAATTTGTACAATTTATAATTCGCCCTTACCTGTACGCATCCGGTGTCGATTTGGTTAGTATTTTGTTGTTGACTTAGCCACCACTAGAACCACTAGCATCGAACTTTCGGAACCGCGCACAATCATGTCTGTTTGTTATTTTTCTGAAAAACCCGCGGCGGCTGTTGTCTGTGCACAAAGCGGCTAGAAAACCTTTGTTTTGCTAAAGTCAAGCAAAATGAACTTTCTAATTGCTAAAATCAAGTAAATTTAGCTTTTTGCTAACTCAACAGTAAAAAAATATTTTTGCTAACGGAAAGTAACAGCGAAATTTTGCTAAGTGGAGCCCCGAAAGTTTTGTGTGTAGGCTTGTAAAAAATGCGAAACTTTTTAGAAGTCTGTTTTGATTTGTTTTTGACGATTGGTATTGAGTGATTTTCTATCATTTATTTACGACAAGCTTTGCCCCAAAAAACAGTTGAATCGGATAGCAGTTTAGTCAATTCACAAGTATGTCTTCAAAAAGTTGAGAATATGTTAATTCTGCTTTAACGATTTCAGCCACCTAAAAGTGAACTATTTTATGATAAATTGGCGGTCCTTAAATTGACACTCTTTCGGGGTCTCCCTTTCTTCCGTTGACCGGTTCGTAAAAAGAAAATCTCAACTATAGAGCTATAGCGTGGAACATATCAACTGTTGAGTTGGCATTGTGGTAAGATATCGGACAGCGAACTCGGAGGACTGGAGTTCAAATATCGGTCGAGGACATCTTTTTTCGTTTCACTAAAATTACTTAAAATCGTTTATTTTGCTTTTCGTGGGGAAATCGAATCGTTGGAATCTTTTCATTGTAGATATATATTGCCTCCACTTTTGTAGCTATATGCTATTTTGGTAAGTTTAATACAATCTTTTTATCTGGTATATTTGTTTGAATCTGGCAGGGAGAACAGTTAAATTTAACACGAAGTATCTTTGGTCTCCGACTAGTCCAGATTTGAACCCCCTCGCCTTTTGTTCAAACGAAGGCCCACTGTGGATCCTTTCACTCAAGTGCCGATTCTCTGAAGACTTATATTGCGTTATACTAAAGTTGTTACACAAATATGAGTAAGTTTGATAATTTTTGTTGTAATAATGATAAATGTTTGTATGTATGTTGGTTCTCCACCATGTGTACACGGATTCACCGCAGTCAATTATAATAATTTATAAATTGGCACAAAAACCATTAGCAGGCTCGGTTGCACAGAAGAAACAAAAATTATGTTGATTTTTCAGTACAAAATATTCATGGGTAAGTTTTTAACCAGAACGAAGCATTTAAGACCCCAGAGTTTGAGAAATTCAAAAATTACCCCAAATCGACTCAGTCTATTTATCATTATTACATAAATGATATACATAAATTATTAAATGTATAATAGCTTAACTCTAATAATGGGGAATGGTGGAAGTGTCAAGGGTGTGTGTTTGGGCAAGATATCGAAGGATCGGAAAACTGATATACAATGGATTGTGGAATCAAGCCGGAGTATCTCGGCAAATTTGGAATAAGTAGTAGGTTACTTAGGTACAATTGAAAACTGATAGTAAAATCACAAACAAAGTTAAATGGTTCAATGCTCACCAGTTGGAATGATATTAATACAATCTTGTACAGAATAACCCATAAAAAATCGGAAAATCTGTCATCAAAGTTCCAAAACACTTTTCTAGATGTTAACATGTTTGATAAACATTTTTATTTATTCAGGCATGTAGATAAATCATCTACGAGAGATATACCAAATATTCGGCGCCGAATAACGCCCAAAAACCATTAATCCGAATATTTGACACACCGAATTGTTGAGCTAAGTATTCGGCGGAATATTTATTTTAAAAATCTATTCACAACATAATTGTCAAATTTTTTAAATGATTTTGAATGATTTATAAAATATTCAAAGTAATGTTGAAAAAGCTATATAATCATCAAAAACTTAAGGTTTCATTAAAACATCTTAGGTGTATCCGTGTACCTTTCACTGTAGATAGCTTTTAACTTTGCTTATAGTTTATTCCAGATTTTGTCGATATATCCAGGCTTGCTAATAAATGCAATAATAAACTCGAGAGAAGTCAAATCTGTCCGCGATGCCTGGAAATTGTTAAAACTTCCTGGATTTTGCCCGCATTTTTTTATTATTATTTGCTTAATTTTGTGAATTTTGTGTTAAAAAACTTTTTAAAAAAATTCAAAATGAATATTTTTTTTATTTAATCCTTTGATACGATTTTAACACTGCTGCTGTGATTCAATGAAAACTTTAAATTTCAATTTTCATCTTGTGTGCTTTGGCCTAGATTTTGTTCACCGTGTGCCAGGTTTTGCAGAGTTCACGTGTACTGGACAGCAAAGCCTGCTTAAGGCTATGATCATTTAGAATCCGGACAGTAACAAACGTGTGTATTTCAAAAACTATTCATTTGTACATAAAACTTTCTATTAATAGGGTAAATGACGGAGTTAATATGATACTTATTTATCTAATTTAAAAACAATAATTTGTTGTTAATTACAAGAAATACTCTTACTTTATCATAAAATATCTTTTTATTTTTTTATTTTTGCACACTTTTTTGAGTCATGTATTGATCTATTATTTTTACCACGAAAGCTAAAACTTTGCCAAATCATGATATTTTACACAAATTCACTTAGAAAAACCAATTGGAGTATGGTTGAAACATTTTCAGAGCAGGCGTCTTGAAAAAATTACCTCTTAAATTCGGGTTTAACATGAATTTCTTTGTCCATCAGAACACATCAGTCCCATTGCGTAAAAACCAGTTGCACAGATTGCGATCTATGGATCTGCTCACTATTAGTTATATACTTAGTGTCTACTAGTTAGGCAACACTTTTAACCTGCCGGAAACGGATTTACTGCATAGATAAGGGGTCTGCATTCAGTTATCCCCAATAACCATAGACTTTTAACCATAGTTGAGATCAAGGGTTCCACTCCGATCTTTGGTTTGGACTTTGTGAGCATCCTAGTGTGGCTACTTATACTTCTTAATCATTTTGGCCAAAACAAATTCAGAAAAGCCAATAGTTCATAAGTTTTTTCAAGTCGACAATGAAGAATTTTCGAGGCGGTTATGCAACATTATTTTGTGTAAAGTATGGATGTAATGATTCATATTCATAATGGAATGAATGCAAAAAACTAATGTTCCAGCTTTTAAGAACCAATCATATTCATATTTTTGGAATTTCTGTTAGGGAAAAAAGAATTAATAAATTCAGAGTTATAAGTTGAAGGCTACCCAGCCAACAATTTGGTAGGTATATCAAAAGATATACGTACGTCTATGTCGACATAAATCATCGTACATGACGTTAGAAAAAAGCATATACCTACCAAAAGTGGAGGCAATATACGTACATGTTTTCGTTATTTTCTGGTTTACGACATCGACAACATCATATGTGATGTCATTTACGATGTTAGAAATACTTTGGTACTTTATGTCGCATTGGTGTCGTTTTGTACGTTACTTTAAGGATTCGATTCGTGCGCATTTACGATGATGGGAGGATTGACAGTTCCATCCACACTTTATGCGATGTGTGTTTTTCCCTTTTACGACTTGAAGCGATATGATGATAAATTGGCGATTTAAGTCACCCTTAATGCGAGGTGTGTTGAACTCTTGTACGACTTGAAGCAATCTGACGATGAATTGGCGATCTAAGTCACCCTTTATGCGAAGTGTGCCGAACTCTTGTACGACTTGAAGCAATCTGACGATGGAATGTCGATTTATGTCACCCTTTATGCGAGATGTGTTGCAGTCTTATACGATGTTCAGAGATTTCAACATCGATTGACAACTTAAGTCACATTTTATAAGATGTATGTTGTAAGCTTGTACGATATGATGCAATTTGACATTTGATGGACTCTTTAAACGATATTATATGTGAGTTGGGATGTACTCATGTACGATTTGTATCATAAAACGATTTTGCGGACCATTTTATGTAACATGTTATGTGTAATATTGTGATTGAAATACGACGCTAGGAAGAAATAAAATTAATTGATGCTTTTAACTGATTTTTATTATAACTAACATTGAAATGCACTACATATATTTTCGTAGGCACCGCAACCGGGCATTGTCCCGCTCGCTACTTTCCTAACTGCCACCGCCTCCATGCCTCCCTCAGGATCTTTGACGCCTCTTTCTTCCGGGTTTACAGCGGAAATTGCCGGGCCACAATTCTGTCCGTGAACATTCCTTGATACTCGTAGTATGCACATGCAAATCGCCGAGTAATTATCCGGCGGGTTTTTTTAATCTGAGCCTAGTAGGGGAGAGTAATCCTGTTATTTTTGAAAGGAAAATGCTAGTGAGGTTTCTGTCCAACGTTGTTTTTCCAAAACCTACCTTTATTATTTTTTTCATCCGTTTGCGTGTTTGCTTTAGTCGTCAACTTTCACAAACTTCAAATGCTGATACAAAATTGCAAGCACGATCGCAAAATTGCACATCCACTGAACACGATTTATCACGATGAAGTTTTAATATCATGATGAGATGTGGGCGAACGCTAAGTATCTGTTAATACGAATCTGATTTGATCGGATTAAATATATTTATATCGTGGGTAAAGTGACCGATTATACGATTATAATTATACTTGTTATAATATTTGTAGCTATATCGGAAAGCCACGGTGTTAATTTGCCTACTTATGTGACATTCTAGTAAACATACAAAGAGATACGAAAGACGATGCTTACGCTTAGTCATTTACGATTTCGATTCGAAAGTAATTTGTGTACCAATAAAATGCTTCTTAAGAAATCTTATGCGATCGTTATAAGATTTCATTTGACATCGGCGGAACTCAATACGACTTCATCCAACTTATCGTAACTAAGTCGTATTTCATTGGGAAGTTGCATCTTCTACGATGAATAAACGCACGCTCTTTTTTTTTTAACTCAAAATTAAGTATGACCGAGGTCCAAAACATAGTTCGATTCTATGAACTTAAAGTTAAGTACCCTTTTTTCCTCCTTGCGATGGATCAAAACGGAGTTCGAACTGCGAACTCAAAATTGATCCCTTTTTTTTCCTTCGCGGCGAGGGATCAAAGCTGAGTTCGACCTTATGAACTAAAAATTGAACTCTCTTTGTTGGACTGAAAACACTTAGCGAGTTCAGTCCGAACCGGAGCAGCAACCAACGAACACGTCGCAAAATTTTGTCTTCCGGAACAATTACCGGAAGATATGAAGGAACTTCATAATGGAATGCATGTTCATCGTGTCCGCGTAAAATTCTGTCCGTCATTGTCATCATATGGTGAGCGGCTTGGAATGTCCGGAAACTTACGGCTGTTGTTTACTTCCCGTGGGAAGTAACATCCGGAAGTTTTCTTTGACCGGGAATGTCAAAACTTTCCACCGCTCAGTAATTGCAATGCAATGTACCGGAACAGCAACATCCGGGTACAACAAATTTTAATCATCCTTTAATTCCCTGAAAATCAGCTACCCTCGAAAAAAAAGGATAAATTCGAGTTCGGCTGCCGAACTTAGTATTGAGTATGCCTATCAGAACTTAGTTTTGCTGTTGCCCAGTCAAACTCAAAGTTGAGGGAAGCCACCGAAGTGCTGTTTTGAACCAAAACTACTTAATTTTGAGTTTAAAAAAAAGAGCGTGCGATATGTTCGAATGGTAAGTGTACATATTTACGATTCTGATTTGAGTTGCATCTATATACGAGTTCGACGATGATTTCTTTTACGATTTCATGTTAGCTGGGTACGATTTCAATGCTTTGATAGTCGAGTAGAAATTTAAACAGGGAACTAGACAGAAGACTGAATTTTTAGAAATTCAAACTGGCATTTTTAGTATTGTACAATTCATTTTCATTGGCCAATCTATAACTTTTAAGTTAGTGTTGATCATCGATGTGACCAGTTCTACCATCCAATTATGCACTGCGAATTCATACAAATGATTTCTAAGGATATTCTCAATGGTCATCCCTCACGATAATGAATGGGATAGTTGTGTCAAATAACAGAAAAATTGAAATATAATTCTAATAACACCTTTTCCATAACATTATAAAATCAAATGATCAAAAGATTTTGTATTAACTGCAAAGCGCTTCACTTAAAGTCCGCAAAAATTCATATAATGAAAGCCTACGTGGAAATTAAGATAAATTTAATGTTTCCTTGTCGCCTGAATGTACTGTTGAAACATGAAACATTTTCATAAAAAGCTTCTTGGTTTTCAATGCAATTCATGGAAGGGTTTAATTCTACTATTAAGCTCGATACATGGCAAACACAGTTGGTTCACATGTTTCCATTAAAATATTTCATAATTCCAATTACTCGAGTGCGGTTGTGTTTACCTTTCACAGGATCTTCAGAATTAAACTGCCAATAATGAACCCAATCAAACACCCTTCAGGGCAAATGTTTTGGGTATCTTTCCTCGCTCTGGAAATTTTGACAATTGGAAACATCCACATCCACTGCCTTTCGGCAACGTTTTGACTTCCTTTCGCACGATCGATGAGATCGTTGCAGTCTATCAAATAATCTTTCCCATTCGCATTTCTCCCCTGAGATGCCTCGTTCGTTCGTTCGATCCTTAAACTTTTTTAATCGGCAGCAGGTAGTTTCGCTTTGAATGAACTTAGGCACTGTCATCATCAGCGTAAATATTTACACTCAGGCAACAATACGGATGCCTGAACAATCCATTCTCGGAGATGTATGTGCAATTCCAAAGTGTTCGATCATCGCCTATAATCCATCATCAATATTGATCGAGTAAAATGGCAATCATCGCGCGTTTCGTTTGGACTTGTTGTTGCTGCTGCTACTTTTATTAATGCATCGATGGGCACATCCAGGTTGTGGACATGTCGGCGATTGGCAGATTATTTATTTATCGGTTATTGTTTGAATTCATTGCACGAACGAACTTAATGCACGCCTATCATTCGTTTATGGATACTCGCCCCATTCTGGTTTTCCATTGTCTTCTCCGCGGTACAAGCATATTTTCTATTCAGCAATGCTGAAGCAAATCTTCTCAAATCTCCAGAATTTAAAATTCTGGGTATATTTGTTTTATGGTCTGAATTTTAAATCCGTTTTGAAAGAAATAGCGGAAAAATGTGCTGGTAAAAAATATAAAAAACTTAGCTACCTCATGTGGGGTGGTACAACATAACATCTTGAATTTTCATCTTAAATCCTTCATTTCATACAATGACAAAACTGCAACAGTTTTTTGCAAAAAGTGAAAAATCATATTTTTTTATTATTATTTTTGTCAAATTTTTTAAATCTTTTCAGTATCAAAGGCCAAATTGAACCGGTTTTCTAAAACAAAAATTCATGGAATAGATTAGATAATTTTTTTTTTTTTTTTTATTTATTCATTAATGGATTTGCAGTTGAAGAAGTCTTATAAACTGTTGCCAACTACCTTCACAGAGAATTCATACAGTGTGTAAGCTTAAGTCTATTTTTTTTTACAATGGGATGATGAGAGTGTATTGTTTTTAAGTGATTACTCTTAAACTAATCAAATTATTATTTTTCTAGAGAAAAATGAAAGGCGTATTCAATGAAATTTAGGCAGGAAAATCTCGCACATCGTTTACACTAATAGACCCGGTGGTATCATTTTTGCGAAGCAAAACTTTCCCGTTAGCGTACCAAACGTATTTATAATTATGTTCTTTTTTAAATTTCCGAGCAGCTCCCAGCAGTTGTTGATTGGCGGTAGTTAAACGATGATTGAAATACACACGTTGATTACATCCCAATCCTAGTTTGTTGCAGTCGATCGGTCGTAAGCGGGAAATTTTCATGATCCTTTCCTTGCAGGCGAGATTCGCAAAGCAAACCAATATCGGTTGAATGCCTTTAGAGTTGGTAGAGTTCAAGCGTGTGATGATTTGTATATCATCATCTCGGTATTCGATGTCCAATTCGCGCATTATTGTTCGAAAGAGGAGCTAAGGTTTTCATCAGCGGTTCGGACAACGTTTGAGATCAGTAAATGGTTTACCATGTTTGCTTGCTTCAATTGGTTGAGCTCGTACATGACTTCCTCATTTTTCAAGCGGCATTCCGAACTATCATTCTTTACTTCCGTAAGCTCATTGGTGAGATGAGCTATGGTGGATTGTTGATGTGACAAATTTGATTTAAAGGTTTCAAATTCGTTCGATATATATTGTTGGGATTCCTTTACTTCATCCACCTCTGCTCGAAGTTTAGAGACGACTTCATTCATAGTATTAGCTACCTCATCGATGCGAGCGTTAGTGTTGCTACAGGCGGCTTGGATATCATTTTTTATCATCCTGTGTAAGTCAGCTAGTGAGATGATTGGCTGGCTCACAGGATCAGTAGGTTCTTCATCACGATCATTACCATTAGCCACACTAGAGATTTTTTGGTACTTCGATTGGTGGTTGTGGTTTTTGCCTGGAGAGATAGTTTCTTCACTGGAGCCGTTTAGATTTCGTTTGATGCGGTTACGAGACATTGTAAGTAGGCACAGAGCAATAGCCAAAATCAGAGAAAACTATTGCTTGTCTTTGTGCAGCGCGTTCCTCGAATATGGCGTTCAAAGTCCAGATCCCAAACAGAGTTAAATAATTTTGAAGCCAGAAATAACGAATATTTATGATGACACCCGCGAAAACTTAGCGTGTTTCCGAAACTTTGATTATAGAACAACAGTGTTCAGTAAACTGTAGTAAAGGAAAAGTTCAATGACACAGTGAATTCCACCCGAAATATTAGCGCAGAAAATACACAACCGTACTGCTAGCAAGCGAACTCAAGTTTGATTGTTGAAAAACATGCGAAAATAAATTGCTGTGTCTATAGATATATCTTCCGCCTTTGCGGGGTCCATGTATTTTTTTTAAACGAACCCAAACACATACAGGATCTCAATGAAACTTGATTTTTCCTCGAAGAGATACCTTTTTCTTAACTCTAAGAGTACATCTTTCGAGGATGTGATGGCTAGCATCTTACAAACGCTAAAACCACCAACTCACGGAATGTGTACTTTGTATGACGTGACCGGGATTCGATCTCATGCCCGCTGTCTTAGAAGACTTGAAGGCTACACTGTATGACACGGGCTGCGGCTATTACCAAAATATTAATAGGAATGAGGTGGTGCCTAATACCGAACCTGGTTAAATTTGGATAACCAAAAATGGCAAATGTGTCAATTTTCATCACAATTGACATCTTGTGTAGTATATGAAAAAGCAATGCAAACTTGCCTTGCAAAAAAGCTTTTTGAAAACAGAAAATAACTAGAAGGTTATTGGTTCCATCTTCTTTTGTCTTGTGAAAAGAGAAACGAGAAGTATTGGTTTCTTTAAGACATATGCCAAGCGATTGCATTAGGAGGACAACGTCAAAGGTCACAAAGCTGTTTAATGCCAATTTGGCACAGCACCTTGTCCCAATTTTTCAACATCCCCTGGATGTTATGGTTGGAGTAGAGTCTGAACCACCGGCTTACGTTTCTAACGTACCATTTAACAAAAATATTTATTTTTAAATAAATGTTTAAATGGCCTGCCTTAGACCAGACCGAACAGAACGCCATGAGAAAAAAATTAAACTGCAGATTTTGTAACCCTTGTTATTCTTGTGCGCTACCGATACATCTAAAATATTTCAATGGGATTTGTTCCTTGGATTAGAAACTATTGATTATGGTTGATTAGTTTAACAGATTTCGTTTGTAGATGAAAGTTTTTGTTCATTATACTCAAGTGAATCGAAAAAATGCAGATGGCGTTCAGTTCGGTCTGGTCGAACCCCGACCAAATAATGTTGCAGTGGTGTTCGTGGGAGTAAAGGGTTTCTTCTTGGAGAGGTAGTTCACCCGGCCACCCTATCTCGGCGAACTATATGGTGAAAAATTTCGTTAGACAACCCACCACCGGAGGGCCACCAGGAGATGTGAGCCTCTAATATAGGGCGAAGAGGCGAAATCTACAATCGGGCGAAATGTACGAGCGGAAAACGAGGGCAACGATCGGGGATGGTTCAAGGCCAGTCAAGAATGAAAAGACCAAGGCATTTTTTTCCCATAGTTCGCGAACGCAGAAAGATCAAGCACCAAAAGATCTTCATAAAGTGTCCCGCTTTCTAAAGACACGACCAATTGGACACTACATTTGAAAGCAAAATTGTAGTGGTATCAAATATAAGTCTGATATTGGTCAAACTTGTGGACCTGTTGTAACCATGTGAAAGTTACTGTTCAAGATTATTAAGATTCGTCACGGTAACGTTAAATGTCGAGGAAGTGCTAGTGGAGAGTGAAACGGATTAACCTTTAGACCTCAAACATCCCAAACGCAGCCTATCAACATAAAAATGACAGGCAGGAGCTAGCAGTTGACAGATGGCAGCATAGACGTGCTATAAAGGAGCAGGGCTGGTGTAAGGAGATGAATGGATCGCAGAGCAGGAAGCAGAAGAAGGGGGCTGCGATGTAGGGAGAGGCGGTCACCGCTCGGGTATGGGGGGGGACCTGATACAACATGATCATTTAACGGTGCGACTCTTAGGAAGTAAGGTTGAGTGCTAATCGCTTTTTGTAAGCCAAAAAATCATTCCTCAAGCTGTGTAAAGGCAAATTAAACGCGCAGCGAGTCTAATATTAAGTCGCATCGTGAACGGAAAAATTAAATGTGCGTGCGAAACCGACTGACGGTAACATAAAAACATGTGAAACTTGTGAACATACCCGAACTGACGCCATTTTGTTTCCCTCTACTGTGCGCCAGGACCCCGAAGATTTGATCTGGATCTCCGTCGCTGAGATCGTCCGTATTTCCAACGAAAGCCTACAACCAGTGCCTCCGAGGAACCTCATTATCTCACCGCAGTCGTTGGTGTATTCCACACTGCAGTTCCGGAGTCCGGAAACCACGAACCCACCTAAGCCACGAGTGTGTTTTCGTCTCAATATCCGGTGAACCACAGGGCATCCGGCGCTGCAAGGATGAAGCGGAATAAGGCCAAGGACATTAAAGCCAAAGTGTGAGGTAGAAGTTATTTGAGCTAATTTCGGGGATATTTGGAAAAATAAGTCGACAAGTAGGTAATAAAGGTTGGCGAGCGAAGCTCAAAATTGAATTTGCTAGCGTTTCTTTGTAGCTTGAAATTGACGAAAAGCCGACCCTGAGGCTTATTGAAGGGGGGTCTTAGTAGTGCTAGGCAGTATCCTACCCACGGTTACACGTGCTATATTAGTTAGCTCAAAAGGATACCCTGCTGACGAAACATCAGTTAACCATCTACCATTTGGTTCGTTGCCCCTAAAAACCCGTTCCCTAATTTGTCCTGAACATCAACAGGACCCCGCTGTTCTGAGTTTGAAAGCCAGTTAAACTTAACTCGAGAGCGCCGTGGGCTAAGCTCTACGCCATCGACCGACAACCGTTACGCTGTCGGTTCAGCACCTAAGGTGGGACCAGGCACGCAATTTAAATTCGCCACTTCGCTTACCTTTGAAGCCACAATCTTGCCCTGTTCAGCTCCCAAGGTAGGGCCGGGTTCACTCAGCGAGAACCTGTCGATCTCCCAGCTGTCCTCAACGAAACCGAGCTCGACGCCGAAGAAGGAAGAAGAGTTTTACCTTACTCTTCCCGAACTTCCCTGCAACATAGTCTATTGAGTGGCAAACGTGCCGACCCTAGGGATTAATAGGGGTACACTGCACATCCATCGATTAGCTTACAGCCAGTCTTACAGAGTGTACTCAGGTCCTCCTCGAGCAATATCTATGTTTCGTGCCCGTAGTGAACAACCGGTCTATTTAATGAGCGTCATATACAGGTTACACTTCGTGCGAGGGCTAAGTCTTCTCGACCGCAGTTGCTTGTGGAGTCCATAGTAGGCACGACTTTTGCTGATAATTCGCCGCCGGATCTCAAGCTGGTGTCATTGTCTGCGGTCACCAGTTAGCCGAGATAGACAAAGTCTTCGACTATCTCCAGCTCGTCGCCGTCGATCATGACCTTGTTACTATACTGAACAAGCAGGTTCGGTCTTTCTCGGATCCACAGGCCAGCATGTACTTCGTCTTGGACGTATTAATCATCAACCCAATCCTTTCAGTTTGCGATAGATCTCTTCCACCGTCGCAGATGATCTGCCGACTCTATCAATGTCATCGGCAAAGCAGATGCAGTCAACTTATCTGTTGAAAATTGTGCCCGGCATTTCGCCCACCGCTTGTCGAATAACACCTTCTACCGCCACGTGATAGTTGGATTAAGACTTTTATTTCAACACACTTCCGAGATATTGAGGTGACCCACTTTAACCTTACTCTCCCCAACTTTAATGTATCTATTCAAACAATCAGAAAACTATAGTTAATTTTATAATATCAGTAAAATTAATCATACATTTTATTTAAGTCTTTCATGTTTATAGTTGAAATATTAGATGTAAGTTTGAGTGCTACTATCAGTTTTGGTTTCCCAAGTAACACAGATAAAGCCTATTGGCTTTTTTGAGTTTTAATATTGTTTTATGAAGACTTTTCGATGACATCCAATTTTCAAAACGGTTTAATTGTAACATAGGAATTGCTTCATTTATCGTGTGTTTTAAAAGAGCCCTGAAAGTTTTTCTAAAACTTGATTAAAACACTATCTTAAGAGTGTTGTAAAAAAGTTGCTAAAGTATTTCTTAAGATTCAATAAAACACATAATTTCATGTTTTTATTTGTGCTTTGGTACCAGTTTTAATAATGCACTCAATGCTCTTTTAAAACTAGCGTTCAAGCCAAGTTGAAAAACTGTTTTATTGGAACATTGGATGTAGGCATGATAAAACTAAGTGACAGATGATTTGACAATCGAGAAGAACGTATATACGCTTAAACTTTTTTTACCTCTAGATAGCATAACCTGTTTTGAAAGGATTATCACTCAAATTGAGAAAAACGTGCTATCATCTATATATATAAAACAGGGAGAGAGACAGAAAGGTGCGAACACGCAAAACTCTTCACTGGATCATCCGATTTGAAAAACACAACGGAGAGATAATTTCGAAAATGTTTTTGTGGAATTTGAAAATTAATTTTTAATTTTTATTCGTATCAAATCAAAGTCATGTTCATCCATCTTTCTATAGGAAGTTTTGGCGCTCATTTTCATTGCCAGTGTACTTTTCACGAGGCACCAGTAAAATGCCTACTTGGATATGATTGTCCCTATGGGGTGCTGCAACTAGCCGGTAAGAAGCATGTATACGAAATTTGTTTTTTGTTGCTTCTGAGTCAAGGCAATTCTAATATTTTCTTAGATGATTGATCGCGCACCGTTAATTTTTTTTGAAATGTCATATTCTTTTAGCAACAACTCAAGCAATATGGATGTAAAATTTTCGATAGACTCAAAACATTACCATTACCAAATCAGTTTTGATGAGTTTTGATAACACCAATAGAAAGTCATATAACTGATAAAAAATCACCTTTATTTATTTTTGGTTGATTTTAAGAAGATGTCAGGAATTGAGAAGCAAGCGTTGACTTGGTGGCAGCGTACGCGTTTTTTTTTTTTCGCCCGTGAAAATTTTATTTTTCTAATCTGTTTTAGTGGTGAAATTTTCGATATTTTTCACAAAAAGCTGTTATCGTTGGCGTTGTTTGAATAAAAAGTAGCAGATTTTTTGCTCCTGCCAAATTTGATACCAAAAAAGTGTAAAATTGGTGAAATTGTGGATATTGAAAAGTTCAAATCAAGTATCAACTGACACAATTTCATCCTTCCCGGAATTCCGTCAGCTGTTCCATGAGGCAGAGTGTTTCTGCTGTGTAATTGAAGAAATTCTAGAATCCTTTTCAAATGGTAAGATGTTTAAAATGTGTATCTTTTTTTTTCAATTTATATTCATATTTTCATAACTGCTTAACTCTGTTATTGGGGATTCGCGGGGGGATTGGACAGGTCATCAAACGACCAGAAAACTTATATACAATGGATTGTGGGTTCAAGCCAGCCGGAGTATCTCGGCAAATTTGGAATCTTGAGTAGGTTACTTAGACACCTTTGCAGGATTCTTTATTTGTTTCGAACAGTTGGAAGGGAGTAAGATGAGTCAAACCTGTCCCAAGCCAGTGGTAACGGACCCCTTGGTTGTGCTGCAAGTATTGTTTATGAGTTAAGCATGAACAATATTTGAATGTGCGATCGAGACTTCCCGTACCGCCTCGGGTCGAAAGACCTATCAGCCACTGGTGGGTTCTCATACATACATACATACATACATACATTTTAAGAAGATGTCAGGAATTTATCCAGTCAGTTTGAGAATTGAGTGTTATCAATTACGGATTGGAGGATCAGGAAACATTGAAAAATGCACACTACCTTTTATGCTCAGTGGTCAACAGGAACTTTTCCAAAGTTTAGCTATATAGGACTTTAACTTGATATAAGATCCAACCCTCAGTTTCAAAAGTCAGAAAAAAGGATCGTAATCAAAAATATCATCAAACTTGAAAGAATTTAAAAATTTAACATTTAAGTAAAAAGCATGCCACCTAAAATTTCGAAACATTTAAGTATAGAGAAAAATCTGAACCAATACACAAAAATACAAAAAAAAAGTTTCGTACCAGATATCAGATCAAAAAAACAATCTATCAAGCACGAGTGAGTTTAAGAATATAAACACTTGAACTCGATCAACAAAAATAAAATCAAGATCAAAGAAAATCAGCTTTTAAATTTAATTTTTTATAACTGAAAATCCTGATTCATAAAGCCAAATTCAGAATATTGATATAAATTAATAATAAAATTCAGAATCAAATTTAACTGTTTGGATTACAGTTTCTTATCTTACGATCATAAACTAAAGTTTAAAATAATTTGTGATTGTTTTGAATTTTTATTCCAAATACTCAAAATAGATTTGCCTTCATTCATGGTAATCCAAAAACATGACAGTTTAAATTCTTTTTTTTTTATAATTTCCTAATTTATAGTGCAATTTGCCAATCCTTAACTGAAAATTGAAAAAATGATAATGATGACACAAATTTCAAAGACATTTTCAAACATTATATTGATTAGAAAAGTGTTGCTGTAAAATTAGATGAATAGTGACTTTTCCTGAATTGGTAAATATTTGTCAAACTCAGCTCTGTCAATTCACAATAAGATTCAATTAGTGTACTCAGTACAAAGTCCGAAAAAACGACATTTGAAATAATGAAAAAAAAAAATTAAAAATTAAATTTATTTTCATTATTCTTTGAATGTTCTGGTTTCGTCCAATTCATTTTTTAATTTTTCTATTCTGACGATCATGCTTAAAGAAAACTTCAATGTATTTAAATACAGAGGTGAAAACAAATCGAAAAAAACTCAGTTTTTGACGACTCTAGCAAAAAAGATCCATTTCCTGTTCAAATCATTCTTCAGCAATTTTAAAATACTTGATCAGATAGGAGTTTTTGAATAGGAGTGATGGCTAAACTAAATTGAAACTTGATAGATTAAGCGTTTTTAAGTTACCGGAAGAATATAAGTTCGCTAACCAAAAGTTAGAGTAACTTTTTTGTATATTGAACTATAATTCTGAATTTTTTTCTGACAAAAGGGCATCCACTTGCTTTTATCCACTCAAAAGGCAGACTAAGGAACAGTGCTAAAATATAAAAAAAAAATCTCAAAAATACAGGCTCAACAAAGTTTGCCGGGTCAGCTATAGAGTGTCCATTTCCCGGCCATTTTCCCTTTCCCGGGAATCGGGAAATCTGGTGGCCTGTTTCCCGGGAATTCCCGGGATCCCGGGAAATATTAAAAAACATGTAAAATATATGCACTTCGACTCAAATATACATAGCCTATCGAACTTTTCGTGCATACAAGCCCATAATTAGTTCAAAATGTACTCTTCATTATGTTTTTAACTTATTTTAATCAAACAAGTTAAACTGTTTTCAACGATGATATATTAAAAACAGTCTAAAGAACTTTAAAATAACCTGAATAAGTCAAATGAAGAATTCATCCATGCAATTAGGGGTCGATTAAAAATATGTTTTTATTTGTTTGATTATTCCAACCATTTTTCGTTTTTCTAAACACTTAACATATTTGCTCTTCATATAAAAAACTATTTATTCTTCATTTTAAGGATTTGAAATTTATCTGGCTTTCAAAGCCAAAGGGAAACAATAGCACGAATGTTACTTTCGAGAATCAGTCTACCTGCTACGCAATTTTTCATATATTTTACGAACTTTTGTGGGGTTTCGTTAAATGAACACGGTGTGGAAATACATATAATCTTTTTAAATCTATTCGAATATAAAAAAAATGTACCAAATGACTGCAAAATCTCTACTGCCACAGTAATCGGCATTTTCTCAATCAGTTTTGTATGACTACATTTTCAAAAAGAACATCTTCCAGGCTTTTCCAGAGAAAGAATTTCATACATGTCGGGAATTCCCGGGAATCAAACTACGATTCCCGGGAATCGGGAATTCCCGAATTTTTCAAATTCCCGGGAATTCCCGCCCGGGAAATCCCGGGACGGACACTCTAGTCAGCTAGTAATGATATAAATGTATAAAACAATTAATTTACAAGTACGCCGAATAAAGTACTTGTTTTATTTATCCAGCCCTGTCTCTCAATGCGAAGTTAATCTATATTTACGTCATCCAATCAAGAATTGACAAAATTCTTTCCGGATCAACCGCTCTTGAAAAGTTCTAGAAGACTGCAACCACCGGCTTCTTCTCAGCAAAGACGGAGAAATTGAGCTTCATTACAAGTGAAAATGCTCATTCTATACTTTCATCAGCCACAACAAGTTTCAGATGATATAAATAGTCAGAATGAAAACTACTAGCAATTGCCGATCATTGAAAATTACGATTTATTTGAGGCGTAACGTAGTTCTGATTATCTTTAGCAAAATATCCGAAGCACGTTTTATAAAATAGTTTTATCGCTTCCAATTGCAACAATACTAAGGTTGCCAGAATTTTTTCAGCGCGTAACCGGGCCGGACAAACCGGGCAATTTTTATATAAAAACCTGACAAAATCCGGGTATTCGATTTTAAATTGACCACAAATCTGGGCAATTTCCGGGCAAATTTTATCAAAACTCAAAAATTGCTCAACAAAAATCAAGAAATAGCATGAAAAAAAAATTTTTTTCATCAAAACTCATGGATAGATTTTGAACGGTATTTTAGGCTTCCAGAAAACCTTTCATGATTATTATTATAAAACTTGCTCAAAAAATTTCATTTGGAGGTGTTGGTGTTTTTTTTCGTTTAATTTGCCAAATAAAGTGAATAAATCCGGGCGTTTTTCGATGAAATCCGGGCAACCGGGCCGGGCCGGGCTGTTCTTAAATTTAGTATTAAATATCCGGGCAAACCCGGATAAAACCGGGCAATCTGGCTACCTTAAACAATACCCATTATAGTTTGATACGTTGCATACTATTAATAATATCGTTACCTAAATCGTTAGCAAACTGTTTGCAGAAAAGTTTTCCCACACAACTGTTTCAACAGTTTTTAACAGTTACATAACCTAACTAAAAATTCAAAATACATTTTTTTCGGAGTTCAGGCAATGTATTTTACAATTTCTATAATTATATGCTAAACGTGTTATTGCGCTTCATCAAATCGTCGTTTGACGATTTAAGAAATCGTTTGGTTATAATCCTCAATTATACGGTTTATTATTAAGCTTTAACGCCAGGCTTTTGATTACGGAAAAAGATCTATTCCTAAACAGTCTGAGATTTTTTGAAATCAATAAATACCTACTTGTTATTTAAAGGTAATTGACCATTCTCTAATCGTAGTCAAAAGGAAACAAAACGAAAAGTTTCATGAATGCCTTTTGCCAAGCAACAAATCGAAATGTTCTCATTTATTGCGACAAACTTATCTTACTCAAAAATGGATAAATCCATCATGAGTGTGTATTCCATTTAGAGAAACTTCAAACGGAGCTGTGATTCAAGGTCTGTTGAAACCATTTTAAAACTGTTTGTTGAAATTGTTTTATTACAAAATTTTTCAAACCGGAAAAAAAATTAAAACTGTTTTACAGCTGCCTTAAGATGTTCAACATTAACTAACTGAACGCCATGTTGATTGTGGAATAGAATCGAATTTACTGACGCCATCTTGCTGGAAATAATATCATAATACAAAAAACTAGACATTTTCAACAAATTTGTCAATGTTTGCTGTACTATTTGTTGTATAGGTAATGAAATTCAATGCAAAACAAAAATTGCATCATTCAAGCAAATTTAAATGTTACTTAAATTATTATTTTTTAAATTAAAAAAAAATCTCAAAATTGTGTCAACCTTGATTTCCTTTGAGGCGCGCATATGTTTTGATGCTATTTCGTATATATTTCACCAGAAATCTGAGGTTGCAGGAAGTTTCATGCTAAGACATATTAGAAATGAAAATGAAAATATTTTTAAAATAATTTAAATTCAATCTTCACCAATCACCAAATGCTTGGGAGAGTAAGTGATAACAAGAGAAAAAAACGGAACAGAAAGCTCCCACAGCAAAGTATTCACAGCTCCCACAGTAAAATTCCTATCAGATTCCACAGCTCCCACAGTAAAAATCCCACCAAATTCCTTGACGTAGTTTTAAAAGAGCTGTGAATAGTCATAAGAGAGCTCTGAAAGGATTCTTAAGGCTATGTCTATAAGGTCGAATAAAACTATTCTGTTGGATGTTTTATTATAGCGTATAGAATTAGCTTTAAAAACGTTAATAAAACAGGGCCTTTTTGGCCATATGTTTGCTTTAAAGTAGTTGTGCTAATAGCATAGAATGCGCTTTGGCTTATAAAGTAGCTTTAGGAAATAGTCTTAAGCGAACTGTTAAGGTTGGAACAAAACTTAAATTGTTACTTGGGTTTGGCAATCTTAGAATTTTTGTCTATTGTCTTTCGCACTGAAGAAAAATACTGAATGAATAAAAATAATGGATTTTATCGGTTTGATAGAACATTTCCAAAGTGGTTCCCACGGAAGGTTGTACGATGAAAAAATAGTCAAAATCCCATTCAAATTTGCACTTGAACCATATCGCCAAGTGCCAACAAAATAGCATCCAATTCCAATAGATACCTATGGACATACCATTGGATTTCAAACACTTGAAAGCCACCCCAGGGAATCGGAGCAAAGTGACCCCGCAGAGAACCTACGACGATCTGGCCTGGCATTGGTGAAGGTGCGAGCCTCCTGCGGTGGAGTTTTTGTCACCCGGGCACAGCGAGGTGCCCAATCGTATTGTCCCGGATCTAGAAGTTAATGTGCAATACCATTATGCGGATCAAGCGTGTACCTTGGGAGGATCACCGAGCGCAGCAAAAATGCTTTAGAGTTCGAGCAAAGGACACAACGAAAAGGACTCGCTCGGAATGAATGGAACGCTAGCTTTGAATGAGCCAGACGACCATTCATGAATGAGCGACTGGCGAAGGTGTTTCTTGTACCTGTGTCGATTCGATGGCTAAGGTATTTGTTTAGAAGGGCAAAAAACATTGTGAAAAAAATGGAAAAGGATCGGATCCCGAATGGAAAACAGAAGAAAAGTACAATTCATTCATAACAAACACTTGGAAGCGTCCCGACAGTGGCAGACAGACTGGCAGACAGACAGCAGCGTCGTCGAAAACGGCAGAAATAATACGCTCATTATTGGGAATGGGATCGATCGAACATCATCGTATCCTTAAGGCCAGGATCACTTTTTTTTTGCCGACAAAGCGCACCACTCACAATAGACCTTCGGTAATAAATTAACTTCTTTTCTAAGGGCCGCACAAAACACAAATTATAACAAACCCGAGAGCCCGATCGATTTGCAGCCTCAAGAGCTGTGCACAAAACTAAATAGACTTTTGGTCGGGAAAATTATTGCTGAGCCAGACAGTCTGGAACCTTTTGATGTCCGTTCATTGTCCCGGTTCATTTTAGCCAGCACTAGCTTTTATTCTCGGGAAATGCAACGTTTATTCGATGGAATTAATAAAAGTGGGACGCAGAATAGAAAAAAAACAAGATTCCTCTAACCCTCATTCACTCGTGTCTGAAGTGGGATTTTGATGGTCATCGGAAAATTGAGGGACCGGGAGGATAGATTCGGCAGGTATTTATCGGCTAGTTTGGCCGTGCACTTAATAAGGATTAGATATTTTGTTTACCTTTCGGACCTTCGCGCCAGACAATTCAAAGAAAAGGAACGCTAAGGAACTTCGCTGAACGGTAAACACCAGTACTTTGTGTGGATTGTAGAAGCGTGAAAAGGTCCCCCGATGGATGGTGGTACCGAGTCAAAATAAGTTTAATTAATGGTTTGTTTGCGGCGATGCTTTTCTCCTTGGAGTACACAATAAGTTGTGGTTTTGATCGATGAAACCTGGTGGAAGGGAAATTACTAAATGAAAATAATAATATGACAATAAATCCACTGCTGAAATAAATCTTCAATTGATGGTTGAGCATCACACTAAGCTTGGGTTGAACGATCAAGAAAACCTTTCAAGCTGAAGTGAACATTTAAAACATGAGAAACGTTTTCAATGATTTCGATAGAGAACGCAAACATTCACTAGAAATTTCGATTAATGTTTTCTAGTTACAGGCGTTTTAAAATAAATTTATGTTTTACTCGTATAAATTCTCCACCCTGTTCCCTTTTTGATAAGTTCTCAATTCATGCAAAAAACAACTTACATAGGAGCTTCCACCCTTTTTCTTATTCCGGTCCCCACTGCTTGAAGAAGGTAGGCTGATTTACCTGGCTCGAGTTAACATAAATTTTTAAATTGAAATAGAAACATTCTCGTATTGAAATTTATTGCATATTTTACTTTATGGAGATAGAATTTTGACAACCGCTAAATGTTCCTCCAGTTTATGGTACTTTTTTGATACTTTAATTTATCGATCTTATCGGTGAAAAGTGATGTCCTTTTTAGTAGGGACATCTTAAGATTATGATTTATTTTATAGATGGATTGAACGTTAGATGAAATGAAAGATGGTGAAAATGAGGGGATAGTAGTAGTATTTATTTAGAAGCATGATCATCACATATCAAATTTTTGTTCCGCACGGGCCAACTACTATGCATGGTAGATGCTACTCTATCTGTATCTATCACAACCTTGAAAGAAATGGATTCAATCAAAATAATCTTATTTACTAGAACTTCGTACTATAGAAATTTGCGATAAGCTATCTTAGTTTTAACCACCAACTACACGTTTCGTAACTTCCGTTTTAACTCATCTAACAATCTTCTTCATTACTACGTGCTTTCGAATTTACTTATACAGTGAGCGAAATAAGAATAGCACCACTATGTTTTTTGCTTGTTACAATATGAATGATTGAAAATTACGAAAAATTTCTTCCACAGTTTGTTCTGAATTACTCAATGGATAAATCAAGCATAAGTTTACATTTTTTGGACGTAGCAATTGGCGTTGAGGACCAAAAATGTGAAAAAAGGGTGCGAAATAAGAATAGCACCACTTGAGTTTTTCAACAAAAACATGTAATTTTTAAAAAATTACTGTGTAAAAGTAAATAATAATGCTTCTACAAATTATTTGAATAGATAACTGCATTTTAAGGAGTTTTCCAGAATTCCAAAGGTTTCAAAGGTTTAAAAAGGGGGTTTTAAGAAATGCTCTTCTAGCGTTAAGGAATTTGATATTTAAGCTGTAATTCTTAACCAAACGACTAAATTTCTTCATTAGAATGACGTGAAATGATAAACAAACATTCCCGATTAGTTTTGAATCAGAAAAAAATAGGTTGGAAAACAAAAACTTTGATTTTGTTCAGTAAACCACACTTTTTCCAGTTTCAAGTCGTAGATGCTGCCTATCTTGCAGTTAATACCAAATTTAGTCTCAATATCGATTTCCAGGTTTATTAAGGCCCATATTCATCATTTTGAGGTATTTTCCCATCACAATTTTGTGGAAGTTCACGCTGCAGAAAGCTTTTCCGGATTTGCAAAAGAATCACCAGCACAAAAATGTACAACCGCCAAAATTCCTGCTCATCTCAACTTCCGATTCAATTGCAAATCATTCCAATAATGCTGTTAGCCGTCTGGTCCATCAAGTTCCATCCCAAAGTATAACTTTATTCTGATAATCGGTCCAAAAAAATCACTTTTAGTGACCTTTATGCAATTCTAATATTTTTTTGGATTTGGTGATCTTAGAATTTCCAAAGCGTTTACACGGTACATGAATTTATTTCTTGACCAAAATTATCCAGCACTCCCTAATCAATCCCGGATATTCGAAAATGGTCATGAATTTGGTTAAATGGCAAGATAGTGCTGCAATCTATGACTTAAAACTAAAGAAATAGTGTTTGACTATTAAAAAACATTAGTATTTTTGAATTTCAACCTGTTTTTTGGATTCAAACTCAGCCTCAAATCTTTGTTTCATCATTTTGCATCATGCTTATGAATGTTAATGAAGAAATCAAGCAGTTTGATAAAGTTTTAAAGCTCAAATATTAAATTCCTAAACGCTAGAGGAGCATCTTTTAAAACCCCCTTTTAAAACCTTTGAAAACCTTTGGAATTCTGGAAAACTCATTAAAATGCAGTTATCTATTCAAATAATTTGTAGAAGCATTATTATTAACTTTTACACAGTAATTTTTTTTTAAAAATAATCATGTTTTTGTTGAAAAACTCAAGTGGGTCTATTCTTATTTCGCACCCTTTTTTCACATTTTCGGTCCTCAACGCCAATTGCTACGTCCATAAAAAGTAAACTTATGCTTGATTGATCCGCTTAGCAATTCAGAACAAACTGTAGAAGAAAATTTTCGTAAATTTCAATCATTCATATTTTAACATGCAAAACACATAGTGGTGCTATTCTTATTTCGCTCACTGTATATCTATCTTTTTCTCTTGACGTTTATGTTGCTTAGAAGTACTTAATACTATCCAAATAAGCTGGTAACCGTGGTGATGGAGACGTTACATCCGAGAGGTCGTCACAGGACACGTTTCATTCCGGGGAAATTTGATCAGGGGATTGATTTTGGGTATTGTCATTCTGGAGAAAACTAAAGTCTGTTTCACATAGAAGCTGATCCCATCTTTTCATTTTACTGCAGCGCCCCTAGTTTTCACATCGCGAATCCATTGACAGTGTTTTGATCCGGATAGTTTGTTTACTTAGTGGTGAAACTTTCATCAAGATTGAAGCAGTCAGTCAAAAGTTATCGACGATGGAACGCGAAAGGCGAGAGAAAATTCTGCACACCCGAGTAGAGAAACCGACTTGGTCGGGGGTAAAGATCGCGAAATTCCTGAAATATCCAAAATCGACTGTAAATCCGGTGCTAAAACATTACCGGGAGACCCTTACGGTGGATCGAGCAAATCAAACCAGGCGTAAAAGTGGAACATATGACCGGATGCTGCGAGCAAAGGTAATTCGATCAGTTCACAATAATCCTGGAATCTCCTTGCGTGATTTGGCGAAAAAGTTCAAGACGAACCACAGTTCAACTCGACGAATTTGTTTGCGAGAAGGCTTGCGGTCTTATCATGCAAGCAAACACCCCAACAGGACGCTGAAAAAAAGCCTGGTTGCAAAACCAGGGCAAGGAAGTTTTACGAGAAAGTGTTGACCAAGTACAACGGATGCATTTTGATGGACGACGAAACTTACGTCAAAATGGATTTTGGACAAATACCCGGTAGCAAATTTTACCTTGCGAAGCGTAAAGGGAATGTTCCGGGTAGATTCAAGTTTGTTTTCGCAGATAAATTTGTTCGTAAGTTGATGATGTGGCAAGGGATCTGTAGTTGTGGGAAGAAGACTAAGATCTTTATCACTGGGGACACAATGATTGGAAATGTTTACAAAGAAAAATGTCTCCAGAAGAGGGTTTTGCCATTCATTCGGTCCCACAAAGGTCCGGTGAAGTTCTGGCCGGACCTGGCAAGCTGCCACTACAGCCGGGATGTCGTTAAGTGGTATATAAGGAGAACAAGATCGATTTTATTGAAAAAAGTATCATTCCACCAAACTGTCCGGATTTTCGTCCCATCGAGAAATATTGGGCAATAGTAAGCCGAATACCGCCAAAAAACCGTTAAGCCGAATATTCGGCTCACCGAATAGTTTAGCAAAGTATTCGGCCGAATAGGCCGAATAGGCCGAATATCTACTACAGACTTGGAAAATTTTTCAAATGGCTTTGGAAAATTTATGAAATATTCAAAAGTAATGTTGTAAAAGCTACACAATCATTGAACATTTATGGTTTCAGCAAAACATCTATAGTGTATTCGCGTATCTTTCACTGCAGATCGTACAGGAGAAGGCGGACAAGTATCGCTTTATACTTTTATTATAGTTTATTCCAGATTTTTTGGATATATTCAGGTTTGTCCATTAATCCAGTAAATATTCCAGATATGTATGTCAAATCTGACCGGGATGTCCAGTTATTGTTTAAAACTTCACAAATTTTGTCAGATTATTTGCTAAATCATATAAAAACTCAAATTGCTCTTTAAAAACTTTTAGATAACTTCCAATAACGATTTCTCAAAAACTTTAAAATAAACATAAATTTTGCCCTTTTCTAATAATTTTTTTTTCAAAAAAGTATGTATGGTTAAAAGTATGGTATGCTTAAGGTTAAAAATCATCTTTCTTTTCAACAACTATTTTGAAGATATCTTGCTCAAATTCGACCTTCATCTATTTCAATATCAAAAAAGCAAACTCCAATAGCTTGGCACCTGTTTCGAGATTTCATGTCCCAGATTTCACAGGAACGCAATCTGTTTGGGGATAAACGCCCTAGAAGCGACTAATCATCTGATGTCTTTTCAGTTATTGGTGACATTTTGAAAATCAGAAAGGTCCTACTTAAAAAATATCTTGTAATACATCATCTGATAATATCATCTGGTTGAAAATAATTGACTTAAAACACGAGGGGCATTAATATGGAAGAAATTGGAAGCATTGAAATAATCGTTTAATTTTTTTTTCATCAAAAATTGAATAGAATATTCGACCGAATATTCGGCCGAATATTCGGCCGAATATTCGTTTGGCCGAATAGTTGAAAAAGTCAATATTCGGTATTCGGCCGTTCGCCGAATACCACTATTCGGTACATCTCTAGGCAGAACCATGAAAAAACCCGCTCAAATGGAAAAGTGGTGGAACAAGATGGCGACTGAGGTTACCAGCAGTACTGTGCAGAAAATGATGGATGGTATCACAAAAAAAGATCGAAAATTCATCCGAAAAGCTGACTAATGATTTTGATGATTTTTTTTCCTTAAAGTGCAATAAAAACCCTAGAACATGACATTTTTACTTTTGTTGTACGTTATTTCTTTGCGGAGAAATTATCTATTTTATTTTTATCCGACCAGATTCTATGAAACAGACTTTATTCATGTCAAAATTTTTCGGGAAATGAGATACAATCTCCAAATTCATGAGGATGAATGAGCTGCACAAATTACATACATTACAACACTACAATAGTAAACCACAAAAAGGGGAACTTGTCCCTTTATTAGTTTTTCGTACCCAAACCAATGTTCCAAAGTAACCATAAGCATTAAGCCATATCCCTTAATCAGCATTAAATCAACATTTCTAATGCAAGTTAGCATTATATCAACATTCACAATGCTTTTTAGTTTTATATAAGCATTATTAATGCATAGAACCAATAAACAAAATTAGCACTAATGATAGCACGATATGCATATAAAGAGCTACTATATAAAGTTAACAAGCATTAAGACTGTAGCACTAAAACTTCCTGTTAATGCTTATATTAAGCTTTTATTTAGCTTGGTGTGACCCGAACAGTACTTGAAGTACGGATTTTTTCACCTACCTTATCAGCATTAAGAGTGGTCGAAATGGTTAAGGCGCAAGGAAAGATAAAGGCCGCTGCGGGATCCTCGGTTCGAGACTCATCAAAAGGCTATGTTGTGATAGCATTTATTCAGCCCACTATTTCGCCTTTTTAGCATTAATTCTGCATTATATAAGCATATAGTGCAAAACAAGCATTAATTCAGAGTTATATATGGGAATATAGTGTTGCTTAAGGGCTATGTTTTAGTGCTTATGGTTACTTGGGTTTTGGGGTGCGATCACTCAAAAAACTGCTCAAAAGCGCGAAGCGTACGTGGTTCTCATTTTGGAAATATACTGAAAACGTTTTGAAAACAGTGGTAAGCTGATTAATTTTCACTCAGCCCTCTGTGTGAGATAAAAAATACATCATTATACATAACCAATCGCAAGTAAACCATAGGTCATCTGAAATCTGGACTCATCAAAACGGGTCTATCTTGGAGCTAAGTAAACGAAATAAAAATGTATGTAAAATGTAGGTTGCACTTTAACGGAAAAATAAAAAAAAAAATATTTCGATGTGGTTTTGATGAAATTTCGAACTTTTCGCCGAATACCACTCATCATAGTTTGGACACCCTGTTCGCTGACCTCAGCGGCCATTTTGTTCCAACATCTCTTCATCTCTGTTGCATTCCGAGTCGTCCTACTATTCTTCTTCTGCTTGACAATTCCCCAATATTTTTCGATTAGGCGGAATTGAGACAATTGATGTCCTTTTCGACAAAATCCACCCCGTTGTCCCATACCACTGTAGTACCTCTTTGCTGTAATGGCAGCTTGCCAAGTCTGACCAAAACTCTACTGGTCCTTTGTGAGATCTAATGTACAGAAGAATACGTTTTTTCAGGCACTCCTCCTTGTACATTTTGAAGTCCATGATCTTGTTTGTCACAGAAATCGGGGTTTTTCATCTGGAGCTGCAAACACCTTGCCCGATCAAACAGTTTCTTGCAAACTTATCGGCATAAACGAATTTGAACTTGCCGGGAACATCACCCCGACCAGTTTATAAAATTTATAAAAGCTTTATAAAATTTTTGACCAAGAAGCGGCCCAGAACCTTGTTGTAAAACTAAATTCTGCTTCAATGTCCGGTTTGGTTGCTTACTGACCCGATGAGATGGAATTACTTCGCGCAGACGAATCCTTCAATGCAGTTTCCGAACCTTAGTTCCACTATGACGCTTGGTATGAACCTGCCGATCGATATTATGCATCTCAAGGAAACGTTTGAGAAAGCTGCACAAAGTTGATTTCACCATTTTTAATGATTTTTAACGATTTGAACCCGACCACGTCGGGTTTTTGACGTGGGTGTCCAAATTTAATTTTCGTCACTCGTCACTACTTGTAAATTTTTTTTAAACAAATCCAATCGTAATGAAACCGTCAGCACTGATAGAGGAAACATTCCAAAACAAAGTACTGTCAAAACATTCCAGATCCAACAACTAGGAGCGCTATGTGCGTCTAGATTTAAGATGATCCATGCTTTAATTGTAACTACGCTCTTATGTAACAGACTGTAGTCAAGAATAGTATCGGTTTTCTCAAACAGCTGTGTTTGGAATAGGTTTTTGCCTCTCTATTGATCATTCTGAAAACTCATTGAGGGCTCAAAATGCGATAATCCTCGCGCCATAAGCCAAACAGAGCAGCATCGAGCTCACACGTTTAGGTAGGCACCTACCGATCTCTAATTGGTTTACATTAGCAGCAACTTGAAGACCGCATCGAATACGATTTGCCATCATCATC
Source organism: Uranotaenia lowii (assembly GCF_029784155.1). Classification (NCBI taxonomy): domain Eukaryota; kingdom Metazoa; phylum Arthropoda; class Insecta; order Diptera; family Culicidae; genus Uranotaenia; species Uranotaenia lowii. The sequence goes on from NC_073693.1 coordinate 241,302,508, forward strand.
GGATCGTTCTGATGAAATTTGTTTGTTATCCTAATTTCATCGACTAATTGGATTAACGCTACGCGGAACAGAGCAGAGAAGCGATATCTGTTTATCGGGAATAAAGTGGTCGGTCGCACCTCAAACGATCCGACTTTCTCATAACACACCACACGTCCTTGTTTTCGTTTGCATCATCGTGAATGAGTTTTTTTTTTCATCTGTCTGTCTCCGTTTGCCCAATTCCAAGCAATAAGAATGATTTTGAGCGTTTCCTTCCTTTTTCGAAAGCGTCCTTTCCTTACTGCCAAGCCACTTGAAGCCTTTTTTCTTGTTTCTTCGTTCAATAGGAAAACTTGAAAGAAAGTGTGAATCAACTTTTTCCCATTCCTAGACGAACAAGGATATTGCTCTTCTAAAGAGTAGAGCTCGACAACAGCTTGCCCATGAATGGAATTGTGGAGATCTAGTTTTAATTTGTTGGCTCATGGTTAGGTGCGGACTGTTAAGGACTCAAAGAAGGTACCCAACAGCGATTTTGGAAGGAGCTCACTGTGACGTTAACAAGTTTCGAATTCTTAAGGTTTTTAGACAAACATACTCCAGTTCGGTCACTGAATTTGCCTTCAGCTTCCAACGAACAAAATTCTTACGGTTTGTGCGGACAAACCCAGAAGATCGCAGCTGGAAGTTAACAATCCGTACACTCTCCGAGGGGGGGATTTCGTCGTCCTTGCAAAGAATAGTGTAGATGACGAATTCGGGTTTGTGAAGTGCAATAAAACTGATGAAGTGGTCCTTGAAGTGTACGGAAACTTGGCGAAGGTAACTTCACAAGTTTTACGATGGATTGTTCATGTCATCGATTGAAAAGGCCCACAGTTTTGCGATTGAGTAGTTCCTGTTTTGATTGCCATTCCATTGCGTCATTTGTTCCCAAACTATACTTTCGGCAAGAAACTGTCACCCTACTGCTAGTAGTTAGGACACAGAAAAGAATTTCAAGGGTTGTAAATCACCGTCAATCCCAAAGTTTGCTGCACAAAGAGTTAACTGTAGGTGAAATTTATGAACCCAACGTTGGACAATGACTTCTTAGGTCCCAAAGCACCGATCCATCTAGTGGAAATATATACGGCTTTCAAGAACCTAATTGAGATTTTAATACACCACCCAACTTTCGACGAAGTCCCACGTTTTTTTTAACCAAACGAAAAAAAATCCTTTCACAACATTCTTTCAAAGACGTTTGCCAGCAGAAGAAAAAACCACTTCCCGTGTGCCATTTGAAGCTTATTAGCAGACCATTAAATCCCACAAGCCAATTGTACCAAACCCTATGGAAGGATGCAAGCCAACCCACAGACCGGTCGACTGGCAAAAGGAAAGCTTCCATTCTCGGATTTTTTTTTTCGTTTTCAAGAAACGAAGACGTACAAAACACCTACAGAAGGTTCGGTTAAGATTTGGCAAGTGAAACGGTCAACTTCCTGTTTAAGATTATTCGTTTTTTGTAAGTCATCAGCAGAAAAGAAATGCAACAGGATATGAGGGTTTCATCCCATTTCGCTGCTGTAATAGACCAGATGAATATGTTGGAAATGAGATTTGCAAACGTCAACAGCCATGACACTGATCCCTATTCACCTGTCCGGATGGTTTCAAGATTAAGATGAATCTTCAATGAAGGTTGTCTGTGCAATTGATATGTATATTTAAAAATTCTATGCGTAGATAATCCATTTTTCTTTTTTAGAAATTTTATTTGAGGTACACTTTCTCGGAAATCGTATCGAAAGGACATCCTAATGCAGCAAGTTAACAATTGATTTCAAAAATGTTGTTAGTTTATAGTCCCTTGCAGTTATGACACCACTTTATTTTCCATTGAAAAAAATATTAAAACTGCTCTCGATGGACTTTTTTGATTTCAATATGAATCATTAAATAATTACTATTCAAAGATAAGGGTTTTGAGCACTTGAAGCGAGCTTCCTTGTTGAATGGTCTTTAACTCGACGAGAAACACGAAATCAACCACTATTGTTTAAAAAAAAAACAGAGTTCGAAAAACTGAATTCTTGATGTTCGAATGTTTGAATATGAAATCGATTCCGATTTCGTATCGATCATTGTTGAATGTTGAATTGCAGTTGGTTTTAAATCATGTGGAAAATCGAAGATCGATTTAACAGATATTTTACCATGCGTGGTGACCGTCAATAATGGGTTCACAGCTTTTAAACTTGATAAGGCGTACATCTCTCACTTGAGTTATGCTTCTAAGAGTACTAAATTTACGGAATGCGAAAAAACGAGATTTCTCGCATTTGGTCCGCAATGTGTAAAGCTTAAAAAAAGGAATTATCTGAGAAAATATAAGCTCAATTTATTGCCATTAGTCTCATATAGAAATGCATTAGTCAGCACTTTAATCGAATTCAATATTGGTTTTCTTTGTAATAAGAAACTAACTTTTTTTTTAAATTTTCTTATAAATTTATTTTTGTTTCAAAAAACTTCATTTTGAAAAAAGTCTGTTATTACAATAGATAAATTGCTTTTGGGAGACTTCTATTTAAAAAAAAAAATATTGAAATGTAATTACGTGTATAACTAGAGCCTTATTTATGTAGTTCAATGTAACAAAAACTTTGATTTATTTAGTAGGATTTCAAAAAGCAGTTAAACATTTGCTAGAATTAGCTAACGAGTTCCGGGTTTTTTTTTCAATCACCCTTCATCCGACTGATGAATTGACGCAATTTGTCAAATTAACGTTTAATTTCTGCTACCAACAAAAAAAACTTCAACAGCAAAACCACTCGCGTTAGTTACAAAAACGAATCGTCCTGTGCTCAAAGGAGATAATTTATTTATTATTCTGTAACAATACAAAGTTTCCCTAGAATTCCTACCCTTCGTACAAATTCAAGTGACAGTACCTTCCGAAAAATCGTTAGAACTACAAACCTAGCAGTTTATGGATTCGGATTTTTCTATACGCTTGTTTGCCAACTTTAGCAAGAGGCTCGTTTCTCGACGCAGGATATTTACCAAGAGTCCCGGTGTGGATGAGCGAATTTGTTCCTCGGTGATTTTCGCCGGCAGATAATGCTTACGGGATACTTTTCAAATTAAAATAATTGTCCGATGATATGCAATGCTAGTAGAATCGAGCAGGGGGAGGTATTATTCCTTCTCTAAAAGGTGTCCCCGGAATGGTTCGAAGGGGAAGTTGGAAAATTTCAGCAGCCGCTAATCGGCGCATATGTTCTCATACATATAGTGCATGGGTACTAGGGTGTGTCGAATGGCAACTTTTATCGAATTCCACAACGTGAAACGTCCGAATAAATGATTAGTTCCTTTTTTCAGATCTGTAAAATGAGATTGAGTTTGATATGAAAATTTGAAGAATATTTTCGAAGTTATTAACTTTTTTTTTGGTTTTTCTTAAATACATGTTGTCTTTCCATGTAATGCAAATTCAATTTGAGATACATGAAGCCAAGGCCATGCGAACGAGGGGGGTTTTAGGGGTTTAACCCCCCCCCATGAAGATATTTTCCAAGTAACAATTTCACATCAAGAATTTAGTTTACTATAGTATCCGGAATTTTTTTGATCCCAAAGGTGTTCAAAAATAAATTTAAACAAACATGTCAGAAAATTGGCTCGCCTCCGGCGGAAGTTTTTCCTAAATCACTCTAGGCCAAAGACATTTCGTTTTAGGCTACATTATATGACCTTAACCTTAGTTTAGAATCACGATTCAATAAACCGTATGTATTGAAACTCAAACCTTGACACACAAAAATCCTATCTTAAGATTAGTTTGATTAAGAATTTGAAACCAATCAATTAAATTTCAAAATTCATCCATCGAATAATAATTTTACACACTATCAAGTTATAAGCCATGTGACATGTGTTCAATACTACAAAATCTAAAACATAGCATCCATTACTTTAATACTAATCTCTTTGATTATTAAAAAACGTTTATGTCATTACAATTTAATGTCAAAATGAATTATTTTGCATTAAACAAATTTCAGACTAATTTGAATATCTTTTTCCTGTGCTCAACTTCATATTCAAAAGGGTTTTGATAAATTACACAAGATCACAAAATTCACATTTTTCGAAAGTGTAAAGAATTGAAGAACTTATTATGATTAATTTGGATGCATTAATTTCAAATATTCAATTATTTTTTTTTCTATCAGCTTTTATTTTTGAATTTACTTTGAAAATGGAAGATAAAATCTTTTATGGAAATTATGCATTTTCTGGCAAAACCTTAAAAATTTAAAATCAAGGTTTTCAACTAATTATCAACTTTTCTCAAGACCGCAAGTATTTTCAACTATAAACTATGAATTTAACTATTTGTTTCCATAACCACATTTTGTAAAATACGGGAATTTTAACGATTTTTCGAAAAGTGTTTAAGTCTTTTAAAGAAAACATCAAATCGTTAGGATTTAACAAATTTGTTGAATGTAATGAAATCTTTTTTTCAAACTTTCTTCACTAATATTAATGATACGAGTAATAATTGTTGTCAAATTTTTCAAAACTGTAGAATTTAAATTTTTAAGCTCAGTTTTCATTATAATCATCGAAATATTATTCCCTGATTAAAAAAGTATAATAAACAAATTCACTCAAAGTTCAACTTCATTTTTAAACTCATAAACATCATTTTACCAAAACTAGAGGTGACAGACTAAATTTGATAAAAGATTAGAGTTGAGGACGTTAAAATAAACCAAAATTTTGAAGTAATAGGCCCCAAAAGGCTGTTTCCTTGAGAAATCAATAGAATTTTTAATAATTTTTTAAAATGTAAAGATGTATTAATTGAAAAATTTCCAGAAGGAAATTTATCTAATCTTTTTCATGTTCATATTTTGTTTTAATTTCCAAATAAATCAACCGAAGAATCAGTTTTTTAGTTTTACCGATTTTTTTTAAGTTGGACGTTTTAAAATTTATGTAATATTTTTAATATTTTTTTTTGTTTTAAATCCTGAGTTTCGAGAAAAAATCTTCTTGGAAGTTTATAAATCTAAATTTTTGATAAGGAAAACATAATTTCTTTATTTTGTCCTATGACCCTATATTGAAAAAGACGAAGACAAAATATTTAGTGCTTAAAATTAAAAAATTATCAAACTTACGCTCAAATATAAGAAACTTTTAACGGTTTTTTATTATTTTAAAATATCTTTCTTGAATCTACCATATATTTTAAATAATGCAACTTAAGCAAAATAGTATATGCTTTGTGCTTTCAAAATTAACAACAAAACTGGGAATTCCTTATTTTTATTTTTAACAGTCCCTTATTGATCATTCAAGAAATCACCCATTATCCAACCTGTACATACATTGTCGGTTTCAGCTTTCAATGATGTAATGAAGTCTGAAATTTATTTCACAATTGGGTTTCGATTTCTTTTTAAATCTTTTAAATTACTCTATATCTGCTGTTTCTGAACTATTGATTTCAAATTCAAAAACTAGACTATTTAGAAATTTATTTTCTAGCAAATTTCTGGTTCAGATTAAGGATAATCATTTTGATTAATTTATCAATAATTTATCGTTAATCGCAATTATTGAAAACATTGATTAACTGATTGATTTGAATCGTATCAGTTAAATTTATTATTTTTTCTAGTAATACATGAGTAAGAAAACGGTTTTATTTATGAATAGTGCGACTGGTTATGTTTTTATTAAAGATTTTTTACGGCTAACAGTCTCGGAAAAGTAAAAACGACTGTTTCTACTACAGTCGTAATTACTTAAAAAATCTGAGACTGATAGCCTGTAAAAATCCTTAAAAAATATGGTTTTAGAAATCAATTTAATTATTTATTTTTGGTATTGTTATTATTCCTAGGTGACTTCAAATTTCGAAACCTCCCCCCCCCCCCCTCATGGACGGGTCCTTCGCACGGGCCTGCATGAAGCTTATTGTAACATATTTTACTTAGGAGTTTGCTGAAGATCACAAAGCAATTGGAAAAGAGAGAAAGAAGTTATAACGCTTCAAACATAATACCGTAAACCGTAGGACAGTTATCGGACCATTTTCGTAATGTTATGTCACATATGGCTCGAATTCATGGTTTTGCAACCCATATCTAATATAATGTACTTTGTGAACCTGAACAAAACTGAATCTGAAAAATAAAAATAAATAGCTTCCATTATTTTGAGCTTAAATCAGTGCGTTATTTTTTAGCTTAAGGGGCATCCATAAATTACGTAACGCTCCTAGGGGGGGGAGGGAGTAAGCTCGAGCGTTACGAATTGTGACATAGGGGAGGGAGGGAGGTATACTCATCGTTACGTAACGAATTTTTCCTTAAAAATTTCGGTTTAATTGCAGCTTTTTAGATGTCATGCAATTTTTTGCAGAATAATAAGCAAACCAAAATCAGCTTAAAATTTGTCAGCTTCAACAAGATTGAAACTGGTTTGTAACCTTTCCTCTTTAAAGATTCTGAGATAGACTCCATAAAATGTGCATTGGATATTCGTGATATAACCGTTGAAAACCCGAATATTAGATACATTTACTCCCAAGAACTCAATCCAATCATAAAACGGAAATTTTATTTTTTTTTTCTCAATTGATTCTCAAAATGCAATTTTGAATATTCCGACGAATATTGCTAAGTGAAGTATATTTTGCATAACAAGTAATGCACCTTGAACAAAATAAAGTAAACAAGGTAGATCATCAGTTAACAAGCACAGATCAACTCGTAATAAGGCAATTAATTTATTTTATCAGAGAGTTGTCATCAAAAGTACTGAGAAGCGATTTGGATAGATATTGATTCCGTTTTGAAGAACGTCAAAAAAATGTATGTTAAAATCTTTTTTTGCCTTCGAAAATCAGTATTTAAAAACACGAGAAAATGTAGGGGGGGGGGTAATTTTCAGCGTTACGTAATTTTCATAGGGGGGTATGTCGAAACGTTACGATTCGTGACATACGGGGGGGAGGGGGTCAAAAAAGTGCATTTTTTGCGTTACGTAATTTATGGATGACGCCTTAGCAGATTTTTTTTGTTTTCTTCAATCCCCAGTAATAAACTTTTTCATCAGCCTTGCTTATATTCGAAGAAGTAGGAGCACTGGTGTCTAACTCCAGGGGCAAAAATTTTCTAAGAATATAAAAAATCAGGATCTCCAGCGATTGTTGAAAGCCACAAACTTATGAGATCAAGCAAAGACTGAACTGTTGTTATAAAATGATTTTATAAATTGACGAAATTGGCAAAATTGACTGAATAGATCAACTTTCTTTCTATTCCACAAATTTAACTGAATAGACTGTTTCAAAGTTTAGGTGAAAATGGTTGAAGTGTGTAAAAACTATAACCAAAAAAGCGACTATTGTTATGCATATTTTGCAAAAGGATGTCAAAAAAAATTCCTCAACAATGAAGTTTTTCGTAGAACCAAAGTTGTTTGTAATCATAAAACTGAACTTTTGTGATTTTTTCAGCAAAAAAAGTTTAAAATAAAAATTTACCGAACTTAAGAAATTTATAAAATTGATAATATTGGACAAAATAGAAACTACACTGGCTGGAAACGTCCAGCAATCCAAAATTTTGCTTGAAACCAGCTGTTTCTCCATTTTGCTGATTTTTCCAGCACTTGATCTACATTGCTGAAAAACCAGCAATCGATCTGTGAAACTCGAATTTGTTTTTGTTTTTGCTAGCTATTTTTCGTTGTACGCGTTGTTTGTTTCTCGTGTATACAACGGGCGGTGGTGCATTTGAACCTAAAGGTAATTTTTTTGAAGAGATAAAGCATTTCGTTAGAGATACTAAAAAAAAATTTTTATACCAGATGGAGCATGATGTTCAAGACTTGGTGAGAAGCAGCCAACTCACTGGCAGGTGTTTTTTTTTGTTTTGAAAATTTGAATAAATGTAGCTCAAGAAAAATGAACAAACCCAGTTCTAAATATAAATATGACTACCATAAGTTTTACCATATTTATTTCATATAATAATCTATTTAAGAAACAAAAACTCTCCGGTTTATTTGAAGAAAAAAATGCTGATTTCCAGCAATTGAGATAACTGGGGTCCAGCAATTGAGATTGCTAGATTTTCAGCAATTAAGTTTGCTGATCGTTTTCAGCAATTCAATATGCTTGAAATTTTGCTGAAAAAATGTTGACAATATTGCTAGAAAACAAAGGAAATTGATGTTGAAACCCACGATTGGCAATTCGCGTATTGACGGAAACAACAATCGCTAGTGTAGTGTGTAGCTATGTAAGGACCTTACTGAGATTACAAATAACATTAACTATATTCTACCACTGAAACCTGCGTTGAATACCTCATTTCTATTACCTAATACTTCATTACTATTACAAAATACTAAATTGTTAAAAACGTAAAAATGCAGAGTTACCACACGGAGAATATTTACAAAATATTTACACTAAACCAAATTAACAAACTTCCTCAATCTGAAAGAATGGACAATTTCCACTTTTGTAGACCAAATGCACATAAAAGACAAAATCACCCAAATGACTAATTTGAATAGAAATTATTGAAAAAAATGGACAAGGATTAAAAAAATTGTCAAAATTTACACATTGGCAAAAATGACGAAAAGATTAAATTTTTTGAATTTACAAAATGACTAAATTGACAAAAAAAAATCAATACTAGGAAAATTGACAAACTTAAATAGATAAAAAAAACTTAATTGACATAAACGAAGAAATTACAATATTGACAAAAACGATTGAATTGACAAAACTTATGAAATAACTGATTGACAACATTCACAAAATAAACAAAATAAACGAAATCTCTAAGAATAAAATGAATTTTTTGGTCATAATTTTAAAAATACTAAATTTAACATCATATCAAATTAAAAAATACAATTTGTCAGATTGATTTGTTTTAACATTTAAAGAATTAAAATAAAAGCACGATTGAGGCATGAATATTTGTGTTTATTATTGCAAGACCTTGGCATCTGGAAACTTAAAATTTCTGATAACCTTTTAGCAGAATGAGTATTTCAAGACGCAGAAATAAATAACTTTCTTGTATGGGAAAATTCTGAGCATTGTACACTTTTTCTTCGGCATTAGACTGAGTCTATTTCGGGTCATTTTTGAATTTGTCATACCCCAGAATTTTAAAGTATCGTTTACATGAACATAAGTAAATTTGAATTTTTAGGTTTGTATGGTAAAATTGAATATTTGAATTTAAATTTGAAATTCTTCGGCGGGCCGCAATAAAATAAAATTCAGGTAATAATAGTTTGCAGAGATTTACGTAATTTTAATAACGTCAAATTTTTGACAAAAACAAAACTGGAAAAGGATAAATAAAACGAATTTATCCTTCATAATTGAACCGGCCGTAATTGAATAGTTTCATCACTCAATATTGATCATTTGAGGCCCTTGGAGCCAAAGGGGTATAAGTGCATGGAAGCTTATTTCGAGAAAACAGGCTTTTAAGTTGTTGTGTTTGGCAATTTCCCATATATTTTTCGATTTTTTTTTATTTTTCTTTGGAACGTAAATGTATGTAAATAAAATTTAAAAAATCTGAAAAAATCGTCAAATATAGTTTGAAATATGAAGAATCGTTTGGCATCATTAACTAAAAATCGACCATTTTGTCACTTATACCCCTTTGGCTCTGAGGGTCTCATTTTTCATTCATTTGATTGTTTCGAATGCTAAGAGAATTTTTTTTTCAAAAAAAAAAAAACATCTCTTCTATTTATTAATAACGAAATATTTTGAAAGTCTCTCTTTGGTTCGTAAAAAGTTTTGAACCGTTTTCTGAGAAAATCTTTTTTTTTTATTCGAATGGTTTGTAAAAAGTTTTGAACCGTTTTCTGAGAAAATCTTTTTTTATTTATTCGAACCGATGCGATGGTATTTTTTGTCATCACTTCCATTTAAAGTTTTTTAATAGCTTTACCATGGGCCATGGCAATTTTTTTTGTGACCATTTTCGAAAGAGTTTTTTCACAATTTCTTTAAATTTGGTCGCGAGACTCAATTTTTTTCTATAAACGATTTTTTTTTTGTTGAGTAAGGTTTCAAAATCTTGAAAAAATCGTAATTTCACAGCAGTTTTGTCATTGTTACAATTTATATTTTTGATTCTGGTTTTTTTTTACAAATTTCATAAATTTAGTCATTTTAATTTAGATTCCTCTTGGATAGGCATTCTATGGCTGAATCATGAAAATCTTATGACTTTGGTAATATGGATTGCTAATTTAAAAAAAGAAAAGACATACACCGTCTTAGCTGATTTAGGCTTTACAGACTGAATAAATGACGTGGACAACTTAAGATTAACATTTAACACCCAGTACCGAGATAGGAATCGAACCCATGGCATCAGTGGACCAGCGATTACCGTCTTACCACGCTAACCACTCGGCCACCGAGCTACGGTCTTTGACAAAATTGTAAAAAGGATAATTTCCTTTAAAGAATTTATGCATTAGCACAAAAACCATCGCTTGGTTCCACAGAAGAGACCAAAACGATTTTGATTTTTCAATATTAAATATTCAATTTTCCCATACAAATCTAAAAATTCAAATTAAATGATGTGACAGTTATATAAAATTCTGTATTATATCATGGATGAGTTTTGAAACAAAACGAAGCTATGTAGACCTCAGGGTTTGAGAAATTCAAAAATGATCCCAAATCGACTCAGTCTATTCGGCAGTATTGATAGATTATTTTCATAAAAAAGGAATTATGTGCGGAACGTCATAGCCGCTTCTTCTTTATTCCAATCGTTTTGCACTTTTCATCAATGTTTGAGCTTGAGAATTTAGCAATGAACTCCATGTATTGAAATTCAATTTGGATCACATGGGAAGAATATTTTCAAGAAAACCCAAAAAAGTGTCTTTTTCCGAACAAAATTTTACATTTTCCTAACAAATTGGGACCTCAGTCGTTCCGAAATTCGAATAAAGTTGAAATTTGACACACCCTACTGGGTACCTATATAAAATTATCTATCGTTGAGACTTTCCGCAGGGTCGCATTTGCGCCGAGGGACTACAGACAGACAGAACATGGAAGATCGGAAGCGTCATCATAACAGAGTTTCAAAATGGGGTTGTCTGATCAAGCGGAACGTAACATCCTCCTGTTTCGAAAAAACCGCCATATTCATCCGAATTCATGTGCAGGAACATTCTTCTGCTCCTGCGTTTTTTGTCTCTTCATTTCATCATTCGAACCCAACGCGAGGGGATGGATGATGATGAGTCTATAAATTTATTCAGTGGAAAACGAGTCGTCTCTTCCACCCCTTGCCTCGCAGCCAGCATCATCATCACCCATCAATGTCCTCTCGCCATTGCATCGTCATCGGCAGGAAGGGCCATTAAAAAGGTACTTGAAAGTCGGTAGAGAGGCACTTGGAAATTAAATTTATTTTGCGTGATAGCCGCGCGGCTAAGTTCGTCGATTCGAAACAGGATCTTACCAACCCCTGTCCCCGTTTTTCCGCTTTCCGCTCTTTGTGGAAATTCAAGCGCGTGAAATGGAAACGATGATAGTTCTGCTGTGTGTATTCTTCGTTAATTTTTTTTCCTACCCTCAACGATCTTTACCTTGCTGCTAGCTGCCTGCCTGTGGTTTATATTCAAATTTGGTTGTAATGTCGTAACAAGATTGTTATATGCTTGTGACTACCGCAGGTCGTCCGTTTTATTTTATTTTTCTGGAGCTGTTGTTTACCCTCTACAACACACTCACATTTCTATTTGACGTTTACATTAGCCATATTCTTGAGTTTTTGAAATGCTAATCTTGTTCCGATTTGAAGTCCCGGGAAGAGGAAACGAGAAACGAAGATGGCAGTGAACCAAATTAGTCAAATTAAACTATTGGAAACGGGAAAGGAGATGCACAAACACGCGCTGCTGTGTCATGGTGAGGTACAGATAGAAAGACAGGCACAGGAGCATCATCGAATATGGCGGTTAGGGAGTTAATTTAAAGTTGCACAGCAGTTCATTAATTTTGGGTGAGGAATTCGTGGGAAATGAAAAAACGCGTAAATTAACACTTAATATGCACGTACCAAGTTTTTTTTTCGTTGGCCGATCATGGCCGTTTCATAAAAATATCTACGAACTAGATATGCTAGCTAGGGATAACGGTCTTCTGAGAAAATGTGTTTAGTGGTTTTTTATAGCAATACATTAATTCCAACGTACTTATGACGGGACAAATCGTCAAAATAAAAATCTATCACCACCGTTTTTATTTTTCTCTAAATTTCTAGACCGGGTAAATTTGTAAATGATGAATAGCATGATATTCTACAAAGAAAAGCGAAGGTTTTGGAGTAAGGGGCTTCTTTAATATGATTATTCCTCAAGTATAGGTTGACGTGATTAAATTTTAAGAATTGGTAAGAAAAATCACTCTGTACAAACGTTATTCTTTTTCTTATGAATTCGTTTTATCTATCTAAATATCTATACATATACAAGGCTTGATATGTTTGTATGTCTTCAATAGACGCGTGAGAATAGAAGTTTTTGGGACCGGGAATTGTTCCTACGAAGTTAGAAGCCTAAGTGGGAAAGTTTTTATTAATTTAGTATGCACTATAAATGATCGTTGTGGAGAGAGAAATCATTTTGGTTAACTAAGATATTCGATTACATTCATTTCAGAAGCTTAATTGATGAAAAACCATCAAAATTATACTAATCAAAATTAGTTATTGGTGTTGCGCCTTTGACGTGACTACGAACCTTATTCACACAACTGCTTGCAGGCTTCCCTCTAAATGGAAATTTTTATCCGTCTAAAGCAGTGGTTTCCAAAGTGGTCCCTACCGCCCCCTTGGAGGCGTTGAGAGCTTTCAGGGGGGCAGTGAGCTCAATTTTGAAATTTGGGGGGCGTTGGAAGGGCTCAGGGGGGCGGTGAGGTCGAATTTCAGGTCGTAGAACCAACGTAGATTTAACATATCAACGAGAAAGTTCGATGAAAAATTATGAAACAGCGTTACAGAACCAAACATCAGGTTCAAGACTAAAATACCTATCTATAATTTCGCAGAGCTGCAAGCAAATTTTGATCCAGTATCTCAAATTTTTTTTTTTGATAATAATGTGTCTTAAAGATAGTTACGGATTTTGTATATGCTCCACATGTTGGTCTTGTTTTGTTTGATTATTTTGGGTTATGCTAAAAAAGATTAATTTTAGATGGCAATGCTTGATAGACTTTAAATTGTTTCGTCACAAAAAATCTGGTAAACAGACAAAACCTGCAAAAAAAAGCGTCATCTGTGATCTAATGAAAATAAGAAAGAATATTTTTAGGTAAGAGAATTTGTTTTAAGTTCTTATTTGTTCATCTTTATTTCAGTCGATTCAAAAAATCAATTGGATAAACTTTAAATCTATTCGGTTATCACTAACACTGCCGGAATTCAGTCATTAGAATCTAATTTAAACTTTAAGACCCGTGAATGCTGCATAACTTTGAACAGGACTCAAGTGCAGATATCAAGAAATAATACTATTTTTTACGTTATTCACCGGCTTCATAGAAATTAGTTTGTATTCAATTATGCAAACTGATGGGGAATATATAATTTTATTTACCAACATTTGTTAAATGCATATGATTTTATATCAAATCAAACTAATCAATCAGTTTAAGTAATTGTCAAGGGAACTTAACGTAGAATTAAGTTTCAACTGGAGATTTGAAGCAAAATGAGGCCTCGGTGCCAAAACGATTAAGTACATAAAAGCTTATTTCGAGAAAACACGATTTTAAGTTGTTATGTTTTGCCATATTTTCCATATATTTTTCGAAAATTTGCTCTTTTCTTTCAAACTAAATAGTATGTAAATAAAATTCTAAAAATCTTCAAAAAATCAAGATATATAGTTTGAAATATGAAGAATCGTTTGGCATTAAATCAAAATCGAACATTTTTACACTTTTAATGCCCTACCCCTTTGGCTCTGAAGACCTCATATAAATTTGAATGAATTTTGAGTTAAGTCTTACAACAACATAAAGCCAAAAGCTAATGGTTTTTGAAAGATCCAAATAAAATTTTTTAAAGATTTTCTAAAAATTTTCCAAGGGGGGCGATGATCTCAAAAATTTTCAAAAAGGGGGCGGTGAGTGGAAAAAGTTTGAAAACCACTGGTCTAAAGAATCAACCTCGTGTTAATGACTCTACATGTTTAATAGGGAAAGACATAGTTTCAGAACTCTTTTCTAAACAGTACCTTTTTTTATTCTAAATGCTTAAGTTCAGTGCTCCGAGGAGTTCAAGTAGGCACTGCCTTGTACGGGCGTCAAAATTTTCCCTCCGTTAAAAAAGTTTCCCTAGAGGTAAAAAAATAGGACGAAAAAAGTTCAAAGAACATCGAATCCAGCTGATTATAACTACGAAGATAAACATAATTGTGAAGTGCGCTGTAGCTTATGGAAGAATCTTGTGAATATTTCATACACCGGAAAGATGTGAGAAGAGGCCTTCTCGGAAAGTCCAGTGCCAGTAATAAAAATGCAATAGGCCCGCTCCTGCAAACGAGAACGCATGGATCTGGATCAGTGAAAAATGAAACCTCTCTATAAAAACATATTTGGTTAGATCCAATCTTTTTACAGATATAAACTTTTACATTGCATTATTTTTATGGAAACCTATATGAAGCGTTTGGCAGGTAACTCCATGTTTTTTTTATCCTTTCCTCCATTTTAACATTTAAATAAACAGAACTGATAAACATTTGCTATCAAGAAGTACCCACCCATAAATTCACACGTTTTTAAGGGCAAATGTTCAAGTTAAGGAAGGGTAAGTGAGCCTAATTTCGCTATATTTTGTCAGAGGTTTTTAGATTTGATATTATTATGTAGGCCAAGTCTTTAATTCTTAGATATACAATTTTTTGGTAACTAAGTTCCAATTTTTTTTCTTAACGAAAAATATCATGTTTTATAAAGTGTGTCGATGTTCCTAATTTGGCATTAATTGTTCCTAATGTTAACATATGGGTGTTCCTACTGTTAACATATGAGGAAAAATTTATAAGCGTACCCAATATTACACTATTTGTTCCTGATTTTGCATATGGGTCTGTTTTTTTTTTCAAATACTTTAATGAGAAAAATCTCAAAACTCACATTTTTATAAATTTTCTAACGTTTTTGGAATATGAATAGAGAAATAAGGACTATTTAAACCCTACACAATATTCCTTAACGCTAGTTTTGAAGAAAGTAGTGGATGTTGAGCTTATTTAAATTCAAACTATACCTTTTCCTTAGAAAATTTATTGTCATGGATACAAATAAGTACAGTCAAACAGAGCATCATGCAACAGCATGGTTAGATGCAACATTTGTGTACCAAAAAACTTATTCAATTTTTATTTTTATATAATGTAATAAAACTATCATTTAATGATGATAGTTTCTCACATAGTGAGATACTTTTTTGATGTTTCGATGCCGTAAAAAACTTTACACAATATGACGGACTGGCTTCCCTTCAAACTTTATATTGCTTTTATTATCCTATATCAACACTGTAGGTGTATAAATATTTTACGGACAATCAATTTTTTTAAATATATATTTTTTAAATTCCGTTACCACTCGGGCTAAAATGCATCAACATGCATATCAATGATTTACATTTTAAATCTTGTTCCATATGTTGGAATATGATTTCATTTTTTTTTGTAGTTTTTTTACCCCTAAATGTAAAAAAAAAACCATTGATAGAAAAAATATTAAATTTAACTCGAACAAAATCAAGAATCACTGCATATCGTGCTTTATGCGTAACGAAATCACATATATATCAAAAACTGTCATTTTTCAAACTTTTTCATTTGATTTTCATTAAAAACAAAGGTTGTTGCAATTAACCCCATTTTCTTAGTAGGGTGAATATCGCATAGTTTTGTAAATTTAAAAACAACTGGTGGAACCAATTATTTTTCTGACTTGATTTTTGATGTCCCATTAACCTCAACTTAAAACTTTTGATGTACAAGCGGTATGATTATCTGTGGACATAAGGTTTTTAGAAGTCATTGAAGTTGAAAAGTGCCCCAGGTGACGGTATACAACGTATTTCATTTAGATTTTAGATTTTTAAATTTTTTCTTTCGATTTGGTTTTTTTAGAAGCTCTCTGTAACTTGATGGTTTCAACATGTTTTCAACATTTTTAGCATTGAAGTACACTAAAATAAAAAAAAATCAAATAAGTTTTATTAACAAAAAAAAAACTGTTTATTTTAACAGATCGTTGAAAATTAAGTTAAAACACGATTTGATTTATAAACTTTACGTCAATCAAATTTATTTCGAATACATTTTATGACTTTAATATAGTTTGGAAAACTTTGACTAAATATGTCCATAACACATTGAAAATAGTTGTCCTAATTGTGGGCATAAGCTTTTTTTTAGTTTTTACACAAAAAAAAACATGATTCTAACATACTATTTTCCTAACCCACCTCGCCTTACAGTTCAATTTGAAAATTTGCAACACATTTGCGAGATCTAAATCTGTTCTGGTAACGTATAGATCATATCTTGTTACCTAGTGCCAGCAAAATGAAAGTGTTGTCAAATTCGATAAAAACACAAACGCCAAGATTTTTTAAACGGACCACAGAATGCTCTTAGCCACAATACAGAACTTTGAAAAGACATACACCGTCTTAGCCGATTTAGGCTTTACAGACTGAATTAATGACGTGGACAACTTAAGATTAACATTTAACACCCAGTACCGAGATAGGAATCGAACCCATGCCATCAGTGGACCAGGGATTACCGTCTTACCACGCTAACCACTCGACCACCGAGACGTACACTCTTCAAAACCATCAAGTTGTGGAGTGTGGAATGTGAAACTGCTCAACAATCCTGAGAAAAGGAAGCGGTTTGAAAACGCAGTCCGTCAGCGTTTACAACAACACCATCAGAGCGATGATGTTGATAATCAATGGAGCTTGATCCAAAACATAGTCAAAGAGGCTGCTATTGAAAGCATTCCTATCTCAAAAAAAACCAATGTCTCCTAAGACTAAACGAGCATTTAAATCTTTGCAACGTAAATTAAAATTTCACAACAAATTCCCAGACGTTGATCGATTCAAATCCGAGCTGAAATGGGTAAGAAAAGAATTTGAAATAACTAAAAGAACATACTTGGAGAACCTGGCAAAGTTTCTTCAGAAACATTGACAAAATTGACCCAAGCCTGTGGACAAAAAAGACATACGAATTCCTAAAATCATGCAAAAAATGTGCAAACCAAAAGACAAAATAAAGCAACATAAATCTATTTAAATGGACAGAAGCCCTACACAAATCAAGCACGGAAGCAAGAATCAACTTGTTGGAGGAAACCGGATTAAGGATTAATCCATATGAACGTAGAACTTTTAAAATACGTCCCTGATGAATAGTATGATGATAGTAGTGATTAAAGTAGTGTCACCAAAAGCTGTCGAAGACTTTCGTAGGATTACGTAGTGCAATATGTTATACAAAATCATTGCTACCTACATGTTACAACAACTTGATAACCATTTAACGGAAATCCGTTCATATCAAGCAGCTTTTCTGGAAAACCGATCTGTTGAAGACCATATCTTTTCCTCAAAAAGGGTCCTAGATGAGTACTGGAATCACGGAATACCACTGACAGTCTTTTCGTTGGATATAAAACAAGCCTTTGATTCAGTAAACCAAGCTGCCTTGGTTGAAGTACTCTTATTCTTCCAAATCCCGAAATATCTCATTATTCGCATAATTAATTTGGGGTTGAAAGAGATGACACATATACGATGTGGTTCTCTGAACACGCAGACCATGGAAAAGGGAAAAGGAGTCAAACAAGGTTGCCCCCTGTCGCCAAGACTGTTCACAGTTGTACTACACTTGGTGCTATGCCAGCTTTTTTTTGTCTTTATTAGTGACACTTTACACCTATGAGGCTATTCGTGTATATGCCAGCTTAAAGAAGCATTTCCGGAGTTATCAATAGGACAAAATGAAGAAATCACACCACCAATAATCTTGGCCTGTGCAGATCATATCCTTATAATCTGCAAGGATCTTGAAAAACTGGACAAATCGTCACCGACCCTTACTCGAAAAAGTCGGGCTAGTTATCCTACCAGAAAAATCTGTAACGTTAGTCAGAGATCCTTACTCAACCACAAACGCAAGGGAAGAGACTTTCAAAGTGGGTGAAATGAGTATCTTATCCAGCTCCAAAATGAAATACCTGGGAATCAACATCACTGCAACTCTCAATAGGCCAGATAACATAAGGAAACGCTGCCTACAAGAAATGCGAGTTAGTAAGATGGTCCTCCCCTTTATTAGAAAAAATAAACCTTCTTTGTGACTTAGTGAGGTGCATCTACACTACAGTTGTTATTCCGGCAATCGTTTTTGGTCTTAACGCTATGGCTCTGACAGTTCGGAACCGGAAAAGCTTGAGGTATATGAGCGGAAAATAGTGCAAGAGTGGCAGAGAGCCTGCGGAGGTGTCAAGAAATATACAACTAGAACATCACAAGAAGGAGAGAAAACCATCTCTTACAGGCCGCAATGAAACTAAAACTCCCAGGTCCAAAAAGGGTCTGTAGACCTTTCAAGTTGCGACACCTGGTGGAGATCCCTGGAGAAGGAGATACTCTCTCTTGGGAAGAGTCTGGAAGACTTTGAGCCGTTGCTACATAACCGGGATGCTCTGCGGAAAAGGGCTTTCGAACAATATCTGGTTGCAGAGGCATCGGACAGCGAGATCTCAGAACAAGAGGAAGAGCGAGAAAACAACATATAAGTTGGTAGGGTAAGTCTTGAGCATGCCCTCAAATATTGCTAATGCTTTACCTCAACAACTCTAATTGCAGTGCTTCCAGGGAACCCGGTTCCACTGGCTTGTGGCAGATTTCACCCTTCAAGCTCCCAATCATAGAATTGATTTACTTACATTTGTTTACATGTTAGTTAATTTTTTTTCTCGTAACTACAAATTAAATTCAGAACATTTAAAAAAAAACTCTTATTTCCTACTATCAAAAAAATCTGAAAATCCCAAATGCGGAAAACACTCATCAGCCAAAAGTAAGTACAAAGTATTTCTGTTTAAAATTTCAGGCCATGAAACAACCATCTCTAATCCTACAAAATGCACTTGACAATGTACATATATGTACACATAAATGGCACACACACCATAATGTACGGAATCTGTAAGAACTGACAAACAGTTCTAATAGATTCCTTAGTAAAAATTATTGATCAAGTTTCCTTGTTCAAATCTTTACTTCCAAGAGCGAGTATAGGCGCTATAACCTTAAAATCCGTAAAGCTTCAGGCCTAGACGTGTGGCTTCCCTCATCAAGGAGCATTTTTCTTAGCATGCTTCCAACGAATTTTTCCCACTCGAAACGTATGGTAGGTGCTGGTGGTCCACGTTTCTTCCTGTTCCTGTGTTCCAGATGTCTCTGCGTTCTCTGCTCCATGATAGGCCCAACCAATTTATGTTTTTGATCATTTTAATGTTTTTATGTTAAAATAATCAAAACATAAACAAAGACAAGAAGAATAATAAGACACTTTAATTAATTTTTGAGACTCAGACATAAGTTCTGGCTACGGAAGTACGATTAGTAATTAGTGATTAGTGAAAAAAAAAACATGATTCTGACATACTAATTACTAAAATCATGATAAAACCCAATCTGACGAAAAATTAAAAAAAAAATCGGTTGACAAATTCAACTTTTCACTCCTGTTTTGTACCAATGGTATTGAAAACATCTCAGTTTAATCGGTTGAAATTCGATTACCAAATTTCGTGCGAAAATCGTCACCGTTTCAATCAGCGTTACTTCGAGTTCAAACACTGGATCGCAAAGTGTTAGAAGGAAGTGAAGGTTTTTGCCGAAGCGCGTTGTGAAATCTTCAAAATAGACATTATCTTTCGCCGCAGCTAGTGAGTACAGCTGTTTTGTTTTGGTTAGCTGTCAACAAGCCAACTAGGTTGCAGCTGCGTGCAACATTGCGTGCAAGTAAAGCTCGCAGGGCTAAAGTTTTAGCCTCCTAGTTGCAAGCGAAAAAGCTCCACCAACAGCAATATCTCCTTGCGAACAGTGAGACATCTGCTGTCAATTTTTGGAAGCTTACCCACGTGTGGAGTAGTTAAGACACCGTGCGGCCCCATCAAACTCGATCGCATTCAAATTGATCGTTGAGGTACAGAGCTTGTTTGTACCTTTTGGACGTGTTGAACAAGTCTCTGGGGGAAAAGAGGGTAAAACGTCCCTACTTTGGTCGTACCTTTAACGCTTGGCCAAAGTAGTCTATAAAGGAAAAGCGTAGTCGTTACCCGCTCAGGCGGAAACGCATTGCCGGTCACTTGTACCTTGAACCCTTGGGTGAACCGAAGTGTAAAGAGGTCAAAGGGTAGTCGTTCCTCACTACGGTGAGAACGCATCTTTCCATTTTGAATTTTATCGTGGAATACAAAAATCTCGTGCTGAGGTCATCTAATAAGCGCCCAAACACTGGGCAGCCACTATGGCTGCATTAAATCCCCCCACGGGGGTTACTACTACAGGCGATCCTCCCGATAAAAATGATCGAACCTTACCTGAATACATGGACCGATTAGGAACATTCGGAAAACTAATAATATTATCGTTGAGCTCAGCTGACGAGAAACACCCGTTACCGCAGAACCCGTTCATTGTTAGCAAATCTATTGACCAGTCCATCGGGAAAATCGAAGCCGCTTATACCGAAGAAAACGGTTCGAAATATGTTATCAAAACACGCAGCTCTAGATTAGCAACAAAACTGACCAACATGAAAGAGCTTATCGATGGAACAAAAATTCAAGTTATTCCCCACCCTGTCCGCTGCGTTATAAGCTGCAAGGAAGCGATTTCGTTAACTGACGATGAGCTGGTGGAAGAATTAACCTCACAAGGCGTTATAAAAGCACGCAGGATAACGCGAAAGGAAAATGGAAAAAGAATCAACACACCAACTGTAGTGCTTACAATCTCAGGCACTGTCATTCCGAAGGAAATACGAATGGGTATCATCAATTGTAGAACGCGACTGTTCTATCCTTCACCTCTACTTTGTTACCGTTGCTTCACCTATGGGCATACTAAAGACAAATGCCAGAATAATCCAACATGTAAGAATTGCTCAAAATCCCATGAAAATGAAATGGACGAAGACGAAGAGTGTGAAGAGGACCCTTTTTGCAAAAACTGCAAAGGGAATCATCCACCAACATCCCGAAAATGTGCAGTCTACCAAAAAGAGGAAGAAATAGTGAAACTCAAAATCGACAGCGGAATATCCTTTGGAGAAGCAAGGAAAGAGTACGCAAAAAAACACGCGGAAAATTCCTATGCTAATGTATGCGGCGCACAACAACGTCTCGAGCAGCTGCGAAAAGATCAGGAAAAAGAAGTGCAGATCGCCAAGTTGCTAGAGGAAAATGCCAGCCTCAAAGAAAAAGTGAATCGTTCACAAGAAACTGAAGACATTAAGAAATATCGTTCAGAAATGGAAAAACTGAGAAAAATTGCGAAGGAGTTTTACCAGCTCAAAGCTAAACTCAAGGCTGCCGAAGACAACCATGATATTTCTGAAACCGGATCTGAACGAGAAATGGAAACAGAAGTCAACGAACCATCGTATCCCGCCCACTCGAAAACTGCTTCAAATGATGAGACACCAATGCTGAAAAAGCAGAGGCTGAGCTCAAAAAATTCACTTCCACCGTGTCCAACCATGGAAACTGAAGAAACAAACGAAGCTCAACCCCAGCCTGAAGTCGTCGTGAAAAGAAGAGGTCGACCCCCAAAAAACAGGAATGACCAGCATGCAAAACCCTAACCTTGCCCAAATTATGACTGAACTTGCAATCGAAAACGGACACGACTTTGGAACTTTAGACAACGAAACTGGAATCCACGGCAATGACGAACGCAACCCAAATGGAAACTCTAATGAAACAAATGGAATTATCGGCATCAATGAACGCGACCCAACAGGAAACTCTAACGGAACTAATGGAATTACTGCACTCAGGAGAAATAATCCTCACTGGTTGGGGGCCGGTGAAGAGAAAGTAACCACCCCACCCCTGGCTACAGGGGAAGACGATCGAGGAAGCGGGAGCGGGGACGTCATACCTCAACCCGTGCTCTGCCAGCCTACTCATCGTTCTTCCAGTAGGACAACACTGAACACTGCACCCAATATTATCTCGTGGAATGTGCAAGGACTCAGACCCAAAAAAGCCGAACTAGATATCTTGATTCAAGAAAATCAGCCACAAGTTATCTGTTTGCAAGAGTCGATGTGCAATTCTCTAAACTGTCCACGCATCAATGGATTTAAAGTCTACCACAGACCACGCATGACAGGAAACCGAGCGGCAGGAGGAGTCATAGTGGCTGTCAAAGAAGACATCGAAAGTGAGGAAATAGCGCTCGAAAGTGCACTCGAGGCTATAGCCATCAGAATCGGAACGCCGTTCAACGTAAACATTCTCAATATCTACCTGCCACCAAGAGAAAACATCACCAATTCTGAACTAACCATACTCATCAATCGAATCCCGAAGCCCCAATTGTTGGTTGGAGACTTCAACGCCCACCACCCATTGTGGGGCGCGGATCACGTTAGCGTGCGGGGCAGAACGATAGCAGAGTTCGCAGAAGAAAATAGTTTGATCATCTTAAATAATGGAGAACCAACCTACGTCGATCAGCGCCACGGCAGTATGTCGTGCCTAGATTTATCTCTCTGCTCAGAGGATCTAGCCGGACTACTCGAATTCAACGTGTCAGCAGATGCCTACAGTAGTGACCATTTACCGATCAGTGTAGTTTTCCCTGGAAGGATAATACCACCAAAAAGTCGAGCTAGGTGGAAAATCGAGGACGCCGACTGGGAGCAGTATCAAAATGCACTCAACTTTGAACGAGACAGCAACGTGGAACGCCAAGTAGTAAATATAACAAAATCTATCCTCGAGGCTGCAGAACTTTCCATTCCCAAGACGAAAGGCACTTTTGGAAAAAAGAGCGTTCCATGGTGGAATGAAGACATCGCAGAGCTCGTCAAAAAAAGGAGGAAAGCATTGAGACAGCTGAAAGCCAACAGATTAAACCCAGATCAACTTGAGAGCACCTTTCGAAACGCCAACACTGCTGCAAAAGAAGCGATCATAAATGCGAAGAGGAAAAGTTTGGAAGAACTGGCAGGAACTTTTTCTTCACAGACCCCATTGAAGGAAATGTGGAGCAATTATCGGAAAGTACAAGGAAAGATGAGGGGCCTTCAAATTACCTCGATCCGCTATGAAAGTGAAACGACTACAGACCCTAAAGCCATATGCGAGTCCCTGGGAGACGCTTTTCAAAAAGTATCCAGTGAAAGTGCGTATAGTGAACGTTTCCTCAATCACAAACGACAGGTCGAATCCAATGCATTGCTAATTCCGGCAGATTCAGGCCAGCACAACCAAAAGTTTAGCAGATATGAACTCGACGAAGCTCTGGAGGGACTAAAAGGCTCCTCACCAGGACCTGACAACATCCACTACGCGATGCTTTCGCACCTCCCTCTAGATGGGAAAACTGTTCTGTTAGAGACATACAACCGATTATGGGAGGAATCAGTCTATCCCCTGGAATGGACAAAATCGATTGTTGTCCCCACACACTTAGAAAAATCCACGTAGATTTACATGAAATAGCATGGGTAGAAGGGAATCGGGTATTTACCTGTGATAAAACTGTTTACTTCATGTAAACTTCCTTCACATAAGCAGTGTTATCACACTAAAATTCGATGTCTTTTACCCATGCTATTTCATGTAAATTTCAGTTCTGGATACAATATTATTGTTTATAGTAGATTTACTTGTACAGCACCATTTGAGAAATGTCGGTGGGCAATAGTTGTTTTGTTTTGAATGGAGAATACTGATATTTTTAATCAAAATCCTTTATTAAATATGAAATGCACTGATAGATTTAACGTAAACACAAAATACACTGTCACGGGTCTTAATTTTGTCGCTCAAGGATCCTTTGTTTTGAAAACCAGCTCTAAATCGATATCGTTTCCGCGATCATGAAATTTCTTTGCATCCATGCTAACTGCTACCATCGAACTCTTCAACATCAAGATGGGAACGGAAACCAACTCCTGGCCAAATTTATTGTCAGCTATGGGACCAATGCAGCCGGCAGCAATCGGGGCACCATATAGCCAGAACCAACTACGTCTCGCCGAAATCCGATATCATTTCCACTTTTTTCAGGCGTCAAAGTGATACCTTCTTCGAGCTCGATCGTCCTCGTAAAGTGAAGTTGAGTACCTTAGTTCAATTTTAAAGACGGTCTAAAAGTGAAAAAAATTATTAGGAAACACGATCGTTTTTATGACAAATTTGTTATCTTACCGGAGTTCAAATATCGTCATTGGTGTGTTGTGATTTGGCGGTCAGTTCTATAGCCAGTAAATCGTTCACAATTTATTGCATCTATGAAATAAAGTTCAATTAAAAATTGATTACTCATAATTCACAATTTTGAATTTTGCGGATTTAAGCGGCAGTATAAAAAAACAAATGCTAAAACTGGAAATTAACTTCCGAAGGCAAAAGCTCGACAGAAAAAAAAATTCTACGAAAATATACAAAATAATTTTAATTCAAAATGTAACGTCTCAATTGAGGTTCTCTTTGAATGTTATTACCATTCTATGCTAAAGATGAGAAATTCGATTGATCTAGATCGACTGCAAAACGCTAATTGATCACTCACCTTCTCGAAAAGCATCATTCAATCAAGGTATATATAACATAGTTCTTCCTCTTTTTCAGCTGTATGTAAAAAATGTTATAGCGATTCCCGTTCGGATCTAAAAATAATAAACAAAAAGGTTCATAAAGGTTTAAAATTGCTTTAAAGACGTTTTTAGGTATCACAAATAAATAATTGCAAATTTTTTGAATCATATGATGAACAATTTTGAATGATAAGTTATTGGTCGTCCTTAACGAGCCTATAGTAAACTATAGTCTCTTTAGTCGTCCTTTTCTGAATAAAAAAAGTTACTCTAATTTTTTTAATATAAAATTTGAGGTAACTTGGAGCTCACTTCTAACTAACATACGATCCTTAAACTTCCAAAATTACAGAAGCATGAAACAGCCATACAAATTTTTCCATTTTTTTCAGTAGGTAATGTTGATTAAAACAATTAAATTTAAAAATGTATTGATAGTTACAATGCCAAAAACTTACCTGGTCAATGTTTCAATCAATGCAGCATAATTTTGATTGGTATGCTAATTCACGATCATGATTAATGTGTTGTCTCTATATATTTAAATCCTTTCAATGCAATGACCATGCTTAATGTTGTCAAACCGCGTACAAACCTGATAATAAAAAAAGTGATATTCAGATTTTGATGCCTTTACATTTGTTCTAAGTACGTGGATGCACAGAAAAATACATTATATAGGTATTTATATAAGCTTCAATTCAACATATTATCATCGATCATCATACTTCCAAGAATAATTTTACCTCAATACTTCCAAGAATGATTTTGAAAATAATTTGCACTTCAAGATCTCAAGAATTTGTAGTCTTTAAAACTTACACTTGACAAAGAAAACCACTTCAAATTTGTACATAGATAACCATTTTAAAATATGAGTACAGCTGAGTTCATTAGAAAACTTTGTACAAAAACTGGAAAATACTGGATCTGTTAACTTTATTTACAGAATAATCACTTGCAAAGGATTACTTTTTCAAAAATTCTTAATAATAATTATCTTATGAAAAATTATTAGTTTTCTCAAAAGGGTGTAAGTTAAAATATTTTGCTAAATTATAAAAATTTTTTTTTTTTTTTTTTTTTTTTTTTTTTTTTTTTTTTTTTTTTTTTTTTTTTTTTTTTTTTTTTTAAAAGAAGTCAGTTGAGCAAAAATTTCTAAAATAGTTTCTGTTTTGAATTACGGTATAATACAATACAAATGTAAAACATGTCTTGCATTTAAAAAATCTCAAATCATCCAATATGTACAAAAGCTTTGTTCTATTTTTTCGGATATTCGTGTAACGCCACATGAACAGTGCAATAAATTATTATAATCGCTCCCGATGGCATCCCTGAACGAACTTTCTTTAAAAGCCTTTTGGGTTTGTGACATTTTACTTCCTGGTGGGTTTATCATGATTTTGCTTTGCAGTTGATTTTGATACCAGATTCTCAAACGCCATTCTGCTTTCAACCGTGATCCGAAACGGCCACAATACCAAGTGTCTCTAAAGTGGAACGTAGTGAAGCTTCTTTTAACACGCGACGCGAGATTTGGGAAAATATAGTTTTTTTGATTTTTAATATAGTGTGCTGACAGTTTCTTCAATTTTAGATAATAATATTAAATAGAGAAAAAGAGAAATAGAGAAGTAGTATTATCAAATAGCATTAAGAATTAGTTTTTAGTGACATAGAGAAAAATTTCGTTTAAAGTAAGGTAAGTTTAAGTTTAAGTTTTTATTAATGTTTCTTTAAAATGGACGATACCACGAAAAAAAGACCTCCAAATGACCCACCGGACAAGGACGAGACGGACCAATTGCCTGACATTCCTTCGACTGATGAGGACATGGACGAGGAGACATTTCATGGTTTTCCGGAAAATCTAAATCCGACGCCATCGGAACTTTCTCGAAAACGTACAATGGAAAAAATCGAAAACGCCAACAAAAAAACCAAGCCGGATAACACACAAACACCAACAGAAAACGAAAACACAGATACACAAATCGAGGAAAACTCACTAACATCAAACGAAAAAAACAAACAAATCACATTATCAGACACAACACATAACACTAGATCGCAAACCAAAAAGGTAAATAATTACACAGATGATACAAACACCCCCGCAAGTAGCAGTGCTGCCAAAAAAGAAATTTGGATCAAAAACGATTCATATAATGTGATTTTCTTAGAACCAATTTCTACCAAAAACGAGGACAAGCTTCTAGAACCTATGGAAGTAGGGAAATTTTTATTTGAGCTAAAATTGAACCAATTTGCCGAAATCAAAAGGGCAGGCCAGTTTAGATATAAATTAACTTACAAAAAACCACAGGACTCTGAAAAAATTCTAAATGCGACACAAATTTTAAAATCAAATAACTACATAGCCTTTATTCCTAAAATCTTTAAAGAAACAATTGGAGTAATCAAAGAAATACCAATATCAATTTCTGAAGATGAAATTTTCAGATATGCTCTCTCGGAAAAGAAAATACTAAAAGCGGAAAGAATTAAAAGAAAAGATGGTAATAAATTGATAGATACAAGATCAGTAAAAATTACTTTTGAAGGGCCTGAACTCCCAAGGACCTTGCAAATTTTTGGAGTTTTTACGAACCCTGAAATGTATGTGTACCCAGTAAGAATTTGCCAAAACTGCTGGCGCTTTGGACACAAAGCGACAGCATGTAACGGAAAGAAAAATTGCAATCACTGTGGTTTGTTACTAAATGATGACCACAAAGATTGTTCGAATAATAAACCAAAATGTATTAACTGTAAAGGAGATCATCTCTCCAATTTTAAAGATTGTCCTGAACGAGCCAGGAGACAAAGTATAAACAAATCAATGGTTCTCAATAAATTGACATTTGCGGAAGCTAAGGGATTATACCCAAAAACACAAAATCGTTTTTCGGCATTAGAATCACATGAAGAATTTCCGACACTGGAACCTCCAATATTAAAAAATACAGGTTACAGACCAACCCAACAACAAAAAGTATTACAATACAATAATATAATAAACAGTTACAAAAAAACAAACAAAAACGAACAAAAAACGAAGATAAATTCAAAACAACTTGTAATAGGGGAACCTATCACGATTAAAGAAAAACCAATAGAATACAATCCTCATAGAACCACAGAAAATGAAAAAACGAACATCGAGTATATACAAGCATTAACAAAACAAATTATGAGTATTTTTACAAAAAATAACAATGAAAACAAGACTTCTGAAATAACATCTGACCTAATAGAAATTGAAATAGGCTCTACTATAAATGAGGCTATTGAAAAACTAACAAAAACAACATAAACAAATAAAACAAGAGCTCTTATAACTCAGATAGAAACATTACTCAAATAGTCAACACAACAAGTATAAAATATAACGTCATGGATAATTTCAAATTCAACTTAAAAATATCACAATTGAACATTAGGAGCTTAAGAGCAATTCACAAAAGAGAAGCAATTAAACATTATATCAAGCAAAATGATATACACATATTTCTGCTTCAAGAAATCTGGATAAAACAAACCGAACAATATAAATTTGATAATTATAAAATCATTAAAAAATGTAGACCTGAAGGGTATGGAGGGGTATGCATTCTTGTCCACCCTACTCTAATTTTTGAAGAAATAAATATTCCGAATGTAGATTTGGAAATGATTGCAATTAAAATTAAAAACATAAAAACCCCAATCATTTTTATATCGATATATATAGCACCAAACGAAAACCTTCATAGTATAAAACAGCCTTTGAAAAATCTTTTTGATTTCATACAAAATAATAGATCACCAGTATTACTTGGGGGTGATCTAAATGCACACCATCCCATATGGGATAACGTCTCCAATAAAAAAGACAGTAGAGGGGAATATATTTGCGACCTTTTAGATAATAATGACCTTATATTCTTAAACACAGGGGGTGCCACTACATGGCCAGAACTAAATCAAACACCTGCAGCTTTAGATTTAACATTGACAACACCGGAATTAGCAGGTAAAGTAAATTGGAACATAAGTGATAAAGACTTAGGATCAGATCATAAACTTATCGAATGTGAAATATTTAATTACAATAAATTTGATATAAACGCTACAATTGAATTAGTAAACAAAGCAAAAGCAATACAAAAACTAAATGAAATAGAATGTAAGGAAATAGTAGATGTCAATGACTTAGATGAAAAAATAGAGAAAGCAATTCATAGTGCAAGTTACATAATAAATCCAAATCACAATAAGAAAATTAAACCTTACTGGAACGAAAACTTAAAAAATCTTTACAAAATTAAAAATAAAAAACACATTGAATTTAGAAAAAACCTCACTTTAGAGAATAAAAAAGAATTTAAAACTGCAGAATACAAATTTAAAAAAGCGCTAAATAAAGCAATTAAGGAATATCGAACAAACATGTTAGAACAAATAAATGAAGATACAAATGTAGTTCAAATGTGGCAAATTGTTAAAAAAATTGAAGGAAACTATAAAAATAAGGAAAATTTAGAATTAATATCAAATGAAAATCTCGCCAATAAGTTCATGGAATTAAATTTTCAAAAAAGAAATATTCCGGAATTTGTATCAAACAATTATGAAGTATCTCAGGAAAAATATTCTGGAAATATTCCCATCAATAATATGATAAAAATTCTGAAAGGAAAAAAAGATAGATCAGCTCCAGGAGAGAACAAATTATCCTATTACATGTTAAAAAATATTAAAACGGATCTACAAATAAAAATATTAGAAATCACAAATAAAGTCTGGATGACTGGAATCATTCCGGAAAAATGGCTAAATATAAAAATAATCCCGATCTGCAAACCAAACAAAGACAAAACCCTAGAATCATCATATAGACCCATAGCGCTAATAAACACAAACCTGAAAATTATTAACTGTGAATTAAAAAATAGAATTCAAAAATTTATAGATGAAAATAATCTTATGCCAAATCATTCATATGGTTTCAGAGCTAATTTTTCATCAATCGACTGTATTAACAATCTCAACTCGATAGTAACAGAAGCGAAAAGAAATAAAATGAAAACTATTTCTGTTTTTATTGACTTAACCAAGGCGTTTGATTCAGTAGAAGTTAACATCCTTTTTGAAATATTAGATAAAATGAAATTTCCGAATAAAATTTTGAATTGGCTGGAACAGTATCTAACTAAAAGAAAAGTATCACTCCAACTAACTGACAAATTCATCTCAAAAGATAATAACCAAGGTTTACCACAAGGTTGCCCCTTGTCACCAACATTATTTAATATGTACACGAGACAACTACATAATAACAACTTAGAAAATATCAGCTTATTACAATTTGCGGACGATTTCGTTCTAACTGTATCAGGAGAATCGATTCAAGAGGCAGAAGAAAAATGTAACATAGCAATTGATGAATTAGTTGAACAGCTAAAAATATTGAAAATTGAAATAAATGCTGAAAAAACAGCAGCTATCTTGTATAATAGGAAAATCAATGACAAGATTGAAGTAAAGATAAAAAATACGATTATAAAACAAGTCGAAAAACATAAATACTTAGGATACATTATCGATGAAAAACTAAACCATAAAAGTCATATTAACCATCTAAATCAAAAAATAAAAAAAAGACTGAATGTCATGAAAGTTATTTGTAAGAGGAAGAATGGAGCAAATCCAAAAACAGCTTTAAAAATAAACAAAGCAATAATAAGATCCCAAATCGATTATGGGATTACTTTGTATGGTATCACAGCAAAATCAAATTTAAATAAACTCAATACAACATTTAATGACTCTTTAAGAACATCACTAAGGCTATTGAAGTCGACACCCATCAACGTCCTCTATGCTGAAGCAGGCGAGATGCCTATAAAAATTAGAGCGAAATGGCTAGCAACAAAAGAAGTTATTAAAGCCTTTAATAATCAAAAACCTATAACCGATATAATAGAAAAATTTTTGGAAATCGAGGTACTTCCAAAACAATATACACTTTTAGAACTTACATGCTTCTCGCAAAAAAGCATTATAAATCAAACGGATACGATTAAAAATCAGGAAGAAATTATTCTATGTGAGAAATCACTGGAAATAGAAGAGAAAATCGAAAACCTGAACAAAAAAGAAAAAAATAAGAGAAAAATCAAAGAAAAGGTAGAAGATATAATGAAGATAAAATACGAAAATTACGAAAAAGTATTCACGGACGGATCAAAAACAGAAAAGAACTGTGGAATAGGAATTTATTTTGAATCAAGTGAAGAGAAAATATGCCATCAAGTAAATAAAAACCTATCTATTATGAACGTTGAATTACTAGCCATTAGTGTCGCAATAGATACAATAATGTCTAAAAACGAAACAAATTTTGTTATATACTCAGATTCAAAATCTGGATTAATAACGCTGAAAAACAGAAAATGGAAAGATAATTTTATAGTACAAGAATTACTAAATAAAATACAGAATTCAAACAAAAATATTAAAATGCAATGGGTCCCTGGACATGCAGGAGTATTAGGCAACGAAATTGCAGATGAACTCTCAAAAAAAGGCTGTGAAAATCTAGAAATCTTTGATACAAAAATACCTATAAACGATTCAATCCACCTAGCTAAAACAGAATTTATTAAACACTGGCAGGAAGAATACAAATATATCTCTACACAAAAAGGCAAACTGCACTTTAAAATATACAAGAAACCAACACTAAAACCTTGGTTCGTTAACATGAATCTCAACACACAACAAGCAATCACAATAGGAAGACTAAGAACATTTCACACTATAACTAAAGAAAAACTGTACAAATGGAAACTAATAGAAGACGACAAATGTGAAATATGCGGAACTACAGAAAATATTGACCATCTACTTTTTAAATGCTACAAATATACTATATCTCGAAACAACTTTCCTTGCCTTATTTTAAACGACAACATAGAAACACTACTTTTAAACTCCAAAGAAAAAACGTACAAAGCAATATCAAAGTTTTTGGAACAAAACAAAATCCAGATTTAATTAAAAATATTATAATACTACAATCTTTTCCTTTTTCGTAAAAGAGTCAAACAATAAATTCATAAACTGTCAGAGCACTAATTAAAAATTACAACAACTATAGTCGATCGAATTAGTAGACTAAAGAGGCACTTGAGCCCACAGTACAGAAGCTTCACGGTTTCACAAAATCGACAAGACTTGGCAACATAGTCTGTAAAGCCAAAATACACAGACTGGCCATAAGCAGAAAGAGAAGAAGAAGAAGAAGAAGATTCTCAAACGCGATTACCAAAATTAATACATTATTTCCAGATTATCTCCTGTTTTCGCTTTGCTATCGAGATCATCATACCATCAATTACATCGTATTATTGTGTCATCGGCTGGTATATTTTGTGTAATTTTAGTGTGCTGTTTAGATACTGCTAAATTCAATTACATTTATTCCAGAAACTATTTTTTTACCGATAACACCAGCTGGAAAGCTAAGCGGATTTGAAATCTCGATGACGTTCTACAACGACGGTAATGGCATTCCGGTGGCCAATAACATTGCTCCCCAGGGCAGAAGAAGAGAAAGATCTAGAGAACCAAAAAACGTCGTAAAGTGTGTAGTGAATAGTACTAAGCTGTATATCGTGTTGAAAAAAAACTTTGCTAAGAAGCAAGAATTTTATAGGAAAATAAGTCGTACACCCTTTTCCTATTTATAAGCCCAATTTATGGTGAAACTCTTATTGCATGACAAACTTAACATGATATACCGCTTAGTTCTATTCACTACAAAGTGATTATCGAAACAGTACAAAACTCAACTGACTTCAATTTTAATCTTAACCCTAGAATCCAAGATTATGGTTTAGTCTTCTTTTATTATCTTGAGTTTTTCTCAATAGGAACAAATCGATACTTAATGGGCTAAGCAATTTTTCATCAGTGAAAGAAATAACATGTAAAAGCTGGAAATATATGAAAATATTTTTGATAAATTTCTTTTAAGCTATTTCTCAAGATCGACATTCTCACTATCGCAAAACTTCAATCAGTGGATTGGGTAGATGAATTTAAAAAAAAAAGTTGTTCAACAATCACAACCTCAGAAATAGATTTTGATATGAACCATGATTTGGTTTGCTATGATATGATAAGGTACAGAATTGAAAAAAGTTAGATTATGAAGATATTAAATACTCTTTATTTTATAAGGGTAAGTGCTCCTCCTATTTCCATTGTTTCTTCTTCTTTGTATGCATTTATATTGCACTTATCACAACTAGTCAAAGTATTATGTAATAGTTTTGTTTGTGACTAATCCTTAAAACCAGTTCAACGTTTTACTAGGAGCACTTACCCTTATTTAGGGCTGATAAAAGCAAAACATACGCCAAATTTAAAGCGTAATTTTTCAAAAGGAATAAATTCTGCACTTATGTTGACCTCTATGATTGAAATGTGGAGATATTTTTAAAAACAGGATTTGATTTGAAGTGATTTTAAATGTGTTTATCCCTTTATCCCGTTTTGAGTAAACTTCTTGTTCGCCCTTTTGAAATGCTACGCGAGAATTATCAAAGCGAAACAAGACAACCAAAAGGCCTTATAAATTAAAGGCGTTACTGCCGTTACTATTATGTGACAAAAAGGTGGGGTACAGAAAACTTGAAAATTGTTTTTACATGGCATGAAAATTAAAGACCAAATTAGTTATCATAATCAACCATAATACTGTGCATAAACTCATACTTTCATTGATATACATAAAAAAATTGTGTTAAAAGAACCTCTAAATATTGACAGTGTCTTACAGAGGATTTTTTCTAATATCCTTTTGTAATTTTTACCCATAACTTTGATTCCCCTATACACGCAAACGCGTTGGAGTGCTTTAACTGTGAAACTCTTGTTAATTACATGCATAACGCCTGTTAGTTATGTTTATTCAAGTAATAATCATTAAACGATTTGTGTTGATTGTAAAGAGAAATCGTATATTCGGCTATCCAAGTTACGAGGTAAAGAATTGTTTTTCGTAGTGATCTATTTTTTATATGTTTTATTTAGCGTGGTGCACAATACTCTTGTTATCATAAAAACTACTGTGATACTAACTTTGCACTACTTTCAAATGAAAAGAAAAGAACCCAAGGCGTTTAACGAACACCTACCTTATGGTTGTTGATGTGTTGAGGAACGGAATTGTTCGGATACTTACATACTCCGTAGCAAAATAAGCCTGTATCCAAGAGCTATAAGTGTGACGATACTAATTTTGTTCTATCTAAATTCTTCGTGGCAATAAAAATTCCCAATCAGTTCCTGGAAATTGAAAAGAATTGAATATAGTCATTCGGTTAAGTTTTTGTTCCAATTTTTGATCTTACTATTTTATACTGCTTAGATTGGTGCAACTGATGTATGCCACATTTTTTGAAAATTCCGTTTAATGGTTGACTATTTAGCTGGGAAATAATATGATGAATTATTTTTTAACAGTGTGAATAATCGCCAAGTTGCAAAAAGTTAAGTCTTCACATACGAGTGATGTACGGTACATCAATTTTTGCGACTGAGTCAAATTACAAATCGCAAAATGTTGACGTTAGAATGCTTTAGTTACAATCACAATTGAATGGGTTTACATTTCATGAAATGTAAAACTTCTTGCCACAAAATGTTCCTAATCAAAATGTCGTCATATGCGGAACGTCGCTCGTTGTCCACTATCCATTTCTTGAATGACATCGAAGGTATTATTTTTTCAAAACTGCATCTGTGAGAAAACGAGAATGAAGCATTTAAATGAAATTCACCATTACTGTTTTTTACTTCATTTCACCACAAATTAGAAATACAATTCACTCTTCAGGGCTGATCTATATGGTAGGGGTAAGGTTAATTAAAACACAATTCACTATTTATGGGCTCACATCATATGCGCCTGCGCAAGGTATGTTTGGTAACATGTAGTTTGATACAGATTTTTGCTCAAGACACATAGTTTACAAGATAAATTCATCGGCAAAAACTTTTTGCTACTTGCCACAACAACTGATGCAAGAACTTTTTGTAGACACGTGAGATTACATGCAATTAATTACGGGTAAATTACATGTCATGACACGATATTTGATTCAGAAGTTATGACAAGTAAATTTCATGAGAAAAAGTTGGTTCACTGAAAATTACGTGTAAATGAATTAACACGAATACCATACGAAATTTACATGAACAAACTTTAGAATTACATGAAAACACCCGATCCCTTTCTACCCATGTTCTTACATGTAATGTTACATCGATTTTCTCAACT
The DNA here is from genome assembly GCF_029784155.1 of Uranotaenia lowii. Taxonomy (NCBI): domain Eukaryota; kingdom Metazoa; phylum Arthropoda; class Insecta; order Diptera; family Culicidae; genus Uranotaenia; species Uranotaenia lowii. The sequence goes on from NC_073693.1 coordinate 241,337,813, forward strand.
GTGAATATTTGATCGTGTTTTTTACATGTCTTTTCAAGCGATGTTTGTTTTCGATTTCAAAAACGCAAAATTCCGTGCAACGTAAAATTACATTTTTTTTTCTGTGCATCTTTAAAGGTAAAGGCCAACGGTCAGATCCTCTAAACTATCGCCCAATTTACCTCAACAGCTGCATGGGAAAGATCTTCGAAAGGATGATCAACAATCGCCTGGTTCATCTTCTAGAAACGAAAAATCTGCTATACAATCGTCAGTACGCTTTCCGGAAAGGACGAAGCACAACAGATCACCTCTGTACCCTCGAAAAGATTATCCGTGACACTTTTAACAAAAACAAAATAGCTCAAGTAGCATTCCTGGATATCAGCAAAGCCTACGATACTACCTGGCGCAGGCTTTGCCTAGAGCAGCTGGTGAGTAACAATATCGGTGGAAAAATGGTGCACTACCTTCAAGAAATGCTACGAAGCAGAAATTTCCAAGTATCGATAAACGGAAATACGTCGAGTCTCAAGTCAATGGAAACCGGCCTTTGCCAAGGTTCGGTGTTAAGCGTGACAATGTTTTTACTGGCTATAAATACCCTTACTAGTTATCTACCCTCAACCGTTGAATGCCTGATATACGCCGACGACGTAATCTTGATCGCAACTGGCGAAAACGCAGAGCAAACAGAAGGAAAGCTTCAGACAGCTTTTGACCATTTAGGGTCCTGGGAAACTAAAACCGGATATAAAATATCAGCTGAAAAAAGTGCAACTGTCATCTACCGCACACCACGTAAAAAAAAACCGACAACTCCGAGCAAGTTAACGCTCAATGGGGCGAGTGTGCCTCGCAAAAACCAACACAAATGCTTAGGCGTTATCCTCGATCAACACCTGAAATATCGTGCCCACGCTGAAGAAGTGAAAGCAGCCTGCCAGCAAAGAGTCCTTTTTATCCGGAGCATAGCTGCTAGGACTTGGGGTGGAGATAGAAACACCCTGTTAAAACTATATCGTGCAACTATACTTGAAAAACTTCTTTACGCAGCACCGATTTTATCAGCCATGGAAGGTAAAGTTCATCAGTCGTTGGAAACAGTCCACAACGCAGGACTTCGAGCAATCGTAGGAGCCTTCAGAACAAGTCCAGTGGTTAGTCTACAAGCCGAAACCGGAATCCCCAGTTTGAAAACACTGATTAATCAGCGAACCGTGATTTATACTTCCCGATGTCTAGCCGTCGATCGTATCGAGGAAAACTCTGAAGATGATAACATAAACCATCTCAGCAGTGACAGCAACAGCGACATAAGTTCCGACGAAAGGTGGGGAGAACGATCCAGAATCCAGCCTAACAGCTACATCGATAGAGGATCAAATTTGATAGCCGAATTAGAACTACAGCTGCCAAGAACAACAGTCTTCAAATTTCCAGAATGCCCTCCGTGGAAACGGCTTAAACTCAACGTGGACAAAAGCCTTCATCACGAACTTTCCCAAGGCTCAACATCGAACGATCTAAGACACATTTTCAACGATTTACGGCAAACAAAATACCGTATTCACAAAGCAATCTATACAGATGGATCGAAAAAGGACTCGAAATGCGGCTATGGAGTAGTGTGTGATGATTTCGTATTCCAAAAGCGTATGAATAACATAAGCAGTATTTTCGCAGCAGAAAGCGAAGCAATCAAACAAGCACTGACTTGGATAGTCGATCAGCGAGAATCTCGAGCATATCTTATTGTACTGACTCCATGAGCGTTGTAACAAACCTTGAAAAATGCAAATTAAATTCCAGATGGAAGGACTCTGTACAAACCCTGTTCAATCAGATCGTCGAGATGGGATCAGAAATAGTTATTTTCTGGGTCCCCAGTCATATCGGGATTCCGGGAAATGAGAGAGCAGACATTGAAGCAAAAAAGGCTTTGGAACTGCCAGAGGATGAAAACCAGATTATAGACATCAAGGAAACACGGAAAATCATCAAGGCACAGTTCATTAACCGATGGCAGATGCAGTGGCATTCAAACCTAACCAACAAATTACGCGAAGTGAAAAACACTGTGCTTCCATTCAAAGCTGCATTATTGGGAAATCGACGAGATGACGTGATCCTAGCACGTTTACGCATCGGACACACATTACTTACACATTCGTACCTTCTGGACAGAGTTGATCGTCCATTATGTCACAGATGCAACGAAGTATTAACCGTGAAACATATCATCGCAATGTGCCCACAATTGGAAGAGGAACGGATCAGTCACGGAGTACCGGGTAATCTTCGAGAGGCATTAGCAGACGACAAGGAAAGAGCAACAACAGTGTTAGAATATTTAAAATCAATCCAATTGTACGATAAAATTTAACATTACTTTGTAACTTCAAAACGTCAGGGACCCGAATGCCAAAAAAGGTCCTAAATAAATGCAAAAAAAAAAAAATCAACTTTTATCTTCCATTTTAAAAAACGTGTTTTTTTTTTTAAGAAATATGCTAACAATTCCATTTAATTTAGGCATTCCTTGAAACAATCCGGATTTTACGAAAAATCCTGTGAGTTAGAAAACTAATTTGTTTGTAGAATGAAAGTTCACATGATCCGTTACATTATGGTTTTTTTTTATAATTGTGATAAGTGAAAAATAACGTCAAAAACAGTCAAAATCGAACGATATGTTAACATTAGGCACACATGCCAAATGAGGAACACCCACCCTACATTGATTTAATAGCACTTATTCTATCGTTACATCATACATGTGCATTTGAACTCAAGATGACGAGCTTAACTTGAAATTATGCATTAAGAAAAAGTTTTCTATTTAGAATTAACACTTTAGGTCACTTAGCACCTATTTCTTTAAAAAAAATCGCAGAAGCTACTAGCACCAAATTCTTTTTTTTTTCCTTCGACAAGTCATCTGATGTTTTTCTAAATTCCTTAGTTAAGTTAAGCAGCGCTAGAGATTATGAAATCTTTCGATGGAGCACGCTTTGCTTTTGGGATGAGCTTAAAACTTGAATCGATGACGGAAGCAAACGTTAAGAGAAGCTCTTTATCGACTGATCACAGAGGTCTAGTGTATACGGTATTTTCGTGATGAACCGCTTATCAATCCTAAATAACTGAGATGCCATTTATAGAAAAAATCAACTTTCTCAAACACCTGGTGTCCAGTCTAATCTACCGTAAAATTCGACACCCATAAACCATCAGTCTATGTTTTTTCAGCTCCTGAATCGGTACCGAATAATTACCAAAAGAACGCTCAAACGATCGTCGCCACTGCGTCTAGCAGTCGGCTAGAAAACTATTCGATCGCTCTGAATACCTTCCACATCAAAAATCAACGTACTGCTCATTCAAATAAAAAAAAAACAGAAAACAGAATCCTCAAGAATAGGTGAGCAGAAACATGGAAAATAGGCGGAGTTGAATTGTTCACAGCTAAAGCATATGAATGAAGTTCCCCTCAATTTCAAGCCTTGAGGCTGTCAGCACAGGATTAGGGGAAAAAGACAGGAGGGTGAGAGAGATCCTTCCGAAGATATAGGGACATACATTTAGGTATCCTAATTGTTGCTAAACTGTGGCTAAAGTGCGTTAAAAGGTAATGAAAATTAATAACACGCAAGGGTGGCCAGACCGTCAGGCTGAGATCCTTTTTTTTAAATGAGAGGAAAATTCATCACATGGACCGTTTTGAGCTTCGTATAAAAAATTTCAATTTATATATTTTCACATCTCCCATAACTTTTTCGGTTGTTTTAGAGCAAATCTCTGTAAAAAACAGAAATGATCCATTTAGTCCTGATTTAGGGCAACGATTAAAAAATTAGCATGGAAAAACAAAATTTTTCATTCAAAAAATCAGGGACCTCCAACCTCAGAAAAGATATCTGAAGTTGTACAAAAAAAAAATCGATATATTCTGTTTCTGTTTTTTACCGCCTTTGACTGCTGAAATCTGGTTATCTGGGTATATGATTTGTCCAGGAAATCAAGTTTCATCTTTTATTCGCCGAATATAAACATAAGAATGGACAAAACACTATTGACACATTCCACCGTGACGTGAAATCGCTTTTCCGGACTTTTCTGAACTGTTGTCATTTTTTTTTACTTCTAAATAAAGAACTTATTAAAAAATCAACTAAATTATGTTCGATTTGTAAAAATCCGACCATCTGGAGGGTCTAAACAGCTTTCAGAGCATATTACCCTTATGAAATTTCACCAAAAAAAAACAAATTTTGTGACGTTAATTCACTCATTCGCGCTGTTGTAACTCAGCTAGATTCCAAACGTTATCGAAAAATTTAGTGTTTTAGAACCGTCTTATCATTTTCAAAGAAGATCTCATTTTTTTATGTCAGAAAATGTCGAAGTTTTCTCGTAAAACTAAAAAGTTCACTTTTTATTGACAAGAATTCACTCAATTGCGACTGTTTTTGTTCGCATTTCAGAACAACCACATTGGATAAAGGTAAAAAAAATCTTTTTTCTACTAGCTGGGTTTTTTGGTTTCAAAACGTATTAAAAAAATCCAATACAAATCAAACCATATTTTTTCAATTAATTATTTTAGAAAAGTTGTCGAAATAACCACTTTTTCCAACAAAAAAATTGATTTTCTAAATCATATAAAATATGTTTAAAAATTTTTTCTCTTTTTTCCGTTCGTTTTGTGTGATTTGAATTATCAAAATTATAGACAAGTTTGAGATGTTTTGATACGCGAACGTATAAAAATCACTTTTGAGCGGTACAAGCGCGTGGAATGTGTCTATTTAAAAAAATATATATATTTAAACTTTCCTGAATTTCCTGGATGAATCAATATTCAGCTTTCATTCCATACAAATTCCCTTACAAAATCAAAACACGAATTAAGTAAACATGATGTTTGTTGACTCAAAAGGTATCGGAAAAAGATATGGGAGCCACATTTTCTGCTTCTTCTTCTATGACAAACTTCGTCGAACATGAAAGCATCTTAGAGAATGAAAAGACTTGTATCTGGTTCATGTAAAGAATAACTTGTATGCATTGCAGATAATACTACGGCCAGGGCAACTCTTTTTTCCTTTTTTTGCACAAGACTATGAGTATGAACAATTTGAGACGTTCATCGTAGTTCGAAGTCAACGCCTACTGGAAAAAAACATGTGGGAAGCATATATCATTTTTTTAGTGGTTTTAAGTTTATTCAACTTCGGACTAAGGTTGCCGAAATCACAGAAAAATCTGTATTATCACAGAACTTTTAGCAAAATTTCGTCAAAGAATCTGTGTCAAGGATCGCAGAATTTTTAAAATTTTTCAAAGATTTCACAGATTTTCTAATTTTTTTACAGATTTCCAAAATTATAATCTTTTATGTCACTTCGTCTTTTTATTTCTAAATCAATTCATGAAAACATGGAAACAATTTAATGTACGATTTGTTGATGATTCACATGGATTTCCAATGAACTTCATAGAAATAGCGTCAAAGAAAACCGTCACAGAATTTTAGGTTCAAATCACAAAATTCGAGATTTTTTTGTCAAAAACACAGAATATGTTTTCAGTAACCTTGTTTGGACTCATATGTTTCTCTCAATGCAGATTTTTGGCAATCATTTGATATCAATGATTTTACTTTAAATTTGAACTTAAGAACATCTTGTATTTTAATTTTTTTTTTCATATACGGCCAACTTCAAGTTATAAGCGAGGTTTACTTTGCATCATATGCAACAGAAAATTTGAAAATGGTTTTGATAACTAATTATACAACGGAACGATCCCGATAAATAAAATATCATTTATATGATAGAATTGATCCGTATATTCACTTTCCTAAATATTTGCGGAGTTATTATTATTTATTTTCTTATTTGTAGAATATTAGAATTTTCTTTGATTTAGCCTTGGTTCAGGAGCTTACATTTATGTTGAATATTCTACACTTTTTAAGGAAAGGTATTTTCAGACCACAAATCAACTTTCAATCGTTAGATTCGATCCTGAAAAATTCCATTCACAAAAAAAAAAAAAACAATACGTACAACACTGCCCTTTGTTGCCGCCTTTCTCGAACCTTTCCCTCACCTTGCCGTTCGCCGTCAGTCCATTCAGAAGGGCGAACGCGTGGTGGGTAAAAGGGATCTGTTTCACCGAGCGAGTCCTTGCTTTGACCCAGCCTTTCCTTCGAAGGTGGGAAAAAGGATACACGAAGGGATGAATGAAATGCCAAAAACCAAGAAAAAAGGTGGAGGGGACGAGATCTTTTCGGATCCTTCGGGTCACCTATAAAAGCGTTCCCTCATCCTCCAGGAAGCATAGTTCTCGTTTGGTTCTCAAGCAAACAACTTCGAGCTGGTTTTGGTGCCTTTTTTGGTTATCCGTTTCCATTTGTGTACGTTCTGGAAGAACGAAAGGAAAACCGTGATCTTGTATCATTTGTTGAGAGTGATAAGTGTTTCAAAAGACTATCGAAAAATGTCTCGATCATTCCTAGTGGATTCGTTGATCAGTGATAAGCCGACTCCGGCTAAGAATACCATGTACAACTACAGTCAGTTTACTCAACTTCCGGTGACTCCACCTGCCACTTTGCCGTATTCGGCCTGTTACGTTGGAAGTTACCTGTTCTCACTTGGATTACAACAGCAGCAGCAACAGCAACAACTAGCTGCTGCCCAGCAACTTCAGTTTTCACCGCATCACGTGCCGATTCCTCAGCCTCAGAGCCTTGGACTTGATCTTTCCCCGAAAATGCTGTACCAGCCGACGGATGTGCAACCGCTGAAATTCTCCCCCAAAGAGGATTATTACCGGAAGTTGTACCGTTGCGAAAAAACTCCGGAACGTTACGCCCCCTATAGTTCATCATCGGCCACGCTCCCAAAAACCTCAACCGCACCCGTTAGTAAGTCTTCAACGCCATCGCCCACGCCCCTCGATGGACAGAGCTACTTGATCGACGATGAGCTATCGAGCAAGCGTATCCGCACGGCCTTCACCAGCACCCAACTGCTAGAACTGGAGCGTGAATTCGCCTCCAACATGTACCTCACCCGATTGCGACGGATCGAAATCGCCAACCGGCTGCGTTTGTCCGAGAAGCAGGTCAAGATTTGGTTCCAGAATCGTCGCGTCAAGCGCAAGAAGGGAGACGCCCCGATCTGCGCCGGAAGTCCGGCAGCATCCCCTAGTAGTTCTGCCAACACTTCTTCACCATGTCGATCACAACAACAACAGCAATCGTGCTGCACCGGTGGCCACAGTTCCGACGGCGAAGAGTCACACGCCATGCGCCGAGAGCAACCGGAACTGAAGCCGAAGATCGAAGGAATCTCGCTGCTACAACAACAGCACCATCCGTGGGATTTTAGCAAAAGTTTTCACTAGACTGTTGTTGATTGCGAGTGTTTGACGAGTAGGGTCATGTTAAGGTGCTTTATAGATTTAAGTGAAAATGTATATGATTGTTTAAGATGTTACAAAAGTTAAAATATTGATACATAGTTTTATGAAACATAAACATAAAATATAAAATCCAAATTACTACAACACTTGAAGATTTCTTACTCATATTGAAAGAAAAACTATTTCCATATATTTAACTCAACATGATTTTCGTCATAAAAAATGGATGGAATGACGTTCATACATTTTTTGCATAACTCGAGAACTAATCAAGCAAATGGAAAATAGGAAAGGCAAAGGGGGCCCCCTTAAAATATTTTTTGTCTGGCTCACGCAAAAAGAACCAAATTTGAATGGTAAAACATGGTTGCAGAAATTTATTAGACTACTTTAAATTTGATTTAAAAATCGATTTCATCTCTGTTTTGAATCCGATGCTTTGGGGTAACATTGGTCAGCTTCTATTTTCGAGAGTTTTTACGAGTTTTCTTGATCACAAAGGATACAAAACACCTTTATAATATTTACAAATGCTAGTTTATCAATTTTACCTTGCTTTTTAACTTTTTCTTTTAAAAACATTTGTTATCTTATTTTAATCGCCGCTGGGATATATTCTTATTTAATTTTTGGCATTTCGGCGAGTTGTGAAAATTCAAGGTAGAATATTTAGAAAGAACATGAAAGTATTATAGGTGGAAAGATCAAAGCTAGAGCGCTTTGGGTAGAAGAAATTGAATAGTTGGTGAAAATGTGAGCAGGGCTTTTGTTGTGTGAACAGCTTTTTAACTACTTGCGTGATTCTTTGCCGCGCGCCGTTTCAATGTTGATAGGAAGCGATGAAGAAACCCATCGGCACGCGGCAAAGAATCACGCAAGTAGTTAAAAAGCTGTTCACACAACAAAAGCCCTGCTCACATTTTCACCAACTATTCAATTTCTTCTACCCAAAGCGCTCTAGCTTTGATCTTTCCACCTATAATACTTTCATGTTCTTTCTAAATATTCTACCTTGAATTTTCACAACTCGCCGAAATGCCAAAAATTAAATAAGAATTTAAAAACATTTATAATCCGGAAAATAACTATAATGGTGCATACATTTAGGGGCAAATAGTTTGAGCTAAAAAAATACAAAAGAAATTTTACCTGCACACATTCCTCTTGGCCCTACCCACTATTTCCATTTTCATTTTTTCTTCAAAGTTTACCATTTGATAGGGTTCCTATCCATTTGTCCAATACGGACTTACTCTTGCAAAATGTTCTTACTTTTTAAATATAAAAAAAAAATTATCACTAAATGACTATAAAAATAGCACTATAAATCAAGGTTGCGAAATCTCATGAGATTGAGTTTTTTTTGAACGAGATTTTCCCTTTTTGAATCTCAGTGTGATGTTCGGTAATCTCTTCGTAAGCATCACAAACGGTTCTTGTCTTGAATTTCAACGCTTTCTCAGCCTGAGAGTCACGAGCAGAAAAACTACTTTTTTGAGGGCAGAGATACCATGGAATAATATTTGTGCAAAATCTTGAACAATGAAAGTTTTCCAATTCAGAAAAAGCTGTATATACCACAACTTTTTAAAACACTGTCAGTTCTACCTGATGAATGTTAAAGGCCAGTTATATATTAAAAAAAATAGAAAACGTACTGTTAAAAGTTCAGTTTAATCTGGTTTATAATAAGAATTTTCTTATTTTATTTCTGTTTTAAGCAAGGTTGATTAGATTGAGATTTTATCGAGTGAGGTTTTTCCTTTTGAATCTCAGTGTGAAACGTTGATTGCGAATGAAAGTTTTCATTTTAAAACATCTTTCTGAAGAATTTATTATCATTTTGAAGATTTTTTTTTTCAAGAGAACGAAAGCCGGTTTTATTTGCGCCGGCTCACAAATCTTTTTCAAATACACTAGTTTACAGCATTTTTGAACTTAGTAAACTGAAGGTCATTTTCAATGTAAAATCGAGCACTGAATCCGAAAATGAAATTCAAAAAAATCTCAGTAGAACCGTTTTTGAGTTATGCTCCAAATATGAAATTTTGGAAAAATAAAAAAAGTTCTTGTACTTAGATGAAAATATCTCGGACGGCATAACAGTAATTTGAAATCCCTCTTTTGCATATTAAAGGTGAATAGATTTTCTATCGATCATCTCAACACTGTTTTTGCGTATGATCAACAGTATTGTTGATATTAGTGACTTTATGATAGAAAAAATTAAAAAAAGCGCATTTTTTTAGAGAAAATTTTGTTTCAGCGAAAGTTTTAGCCTTGATGGTACCATTTAAAAAAATTTCTTCTGTGCTAGAATGTCAATTTAAAACAAAGATTTCAAGTGGTTATTTATCAAAATCGGTTGAAAATTGAATAAGTTATGGCTACTTTACCATAACAGTATTTTTTGTAATTTTAATAATTTAACGAACCCCAGTACACTTATCATAGTTTAGGATGAATGAAACAAGATAAATTTCACTCGCTCCAAGTCAGAATTATTTATTAGCTCACCACCATAGGGTCACTCACCATAGGGAGGAGTTGCTTGAGTCTCAAACGTGAATAAATTTTAAGGCATTTTGCCCGGGAGGAACGATAAATACTGGTTTTTCATCAATAACTTTTTTCATCGCTAGCCGATTGTTTTTTATGATTGATTTTCTTAAAGCCTAAGTTGAGACAAATATTTCACCCAAAGACTGTAACTCGATTGGGTTTGAAACAGGAAAGTTGTTGTTGTTCCAAGATTGTATTTTGGTCGAAAATTCTCGTATAAAACGCAATGCGTAAAACGTAGGGAGAGGGGGTATCGTGGGCCATGGGGAATCGTGGGCCACTTTTAATATCTCAGATGTGTGTTGAGATAAAAATCTCAAACCAACTGTCATCGACGTCGCTTTGCGTGAGCATATATTCCTATATGTTACTTATTAACTGAAATACGCATCATATGCTTCTTTTAATTATCAAGCTAAAAAAAGTTAGAAAAATTTACTTACATAATTAAAAAAACACTCGCTAATTTCATCGATGGGGAACCTAAAGTGCATAACAAAAATATGCCCATACGCTTATGATCTTAGCTTTGTCATGATCTTTCACGTGGAAAAGGAATTTTTGATGAAACATCAATAAGTCACACAAACGCAACCAATTTGCAAATCATAGCTTGTGGGGAATCGTGGGCCACACATCTTGAACCACCTATATTTTTATGTTTTTATACACATTCAGAACTTAAAATACGTTTTTCCTATCTGCAGGGTTGGTCGCTCTTCTCAAACAACAAAGAGCCGGGAGAAAACAACACTGTTTTCAGTTCGGCTTCCGAGTGTAATCCTCTTTCGCTGATCGTGCTCCACTCGTTACCCGAGTTTACACGAGCTGTAAGTGACTCGGACGGCAAGTGTGAGAGCGTTCGCATCTGAGTGGGAAAAAGAGAATTCTTAACAAATAGCGCTCTGTGTTTAAGTCATACACCTCAGAGTAAATGAAGAAAAAAATTATATGGACTCCCACCACACAACGTAGAAAAAATAACAACAATGATACCTTGAAAATGTAGAAAACCATACCATTTTTTATTTTCATTTTGTCTTTTATAATAAAAAAGTTATGGAACAATGAAAAAAAGTGGCCCATGATTCCCCACTCTCCCATACCATTCGGAGTAATTGTAAAATCGCTTCTTTTGTTAAGCTGCCTTACTACTAATTTTTTTGATTTTGATGTTATGAGCTTCTAAGACACATGCATCATAAATGAATTATTCTTTAATAATCATAACTGGATTTTTTCAAACGATTTTTGTGTACGTTTGAAAATGCCCTTTAAAAAAAGTCGTGAAACCCTTGGAAAAAAACATTGTTTAATTATAGTAAAATGGCTTAATGGTTAATTAATCATTTACAGCCTAGTATATCATTTTGAATTGGCCTTTGTAAAATCGGGAATGTTTAGATTTGTTTTGAAAATTGGTTTTCTCTACGGTTGTTCCGGATTTTTTACAGTCACTAATGGCGTATTTTTTTTTGATTCCGGATTTGGCTCTGGAATCGTCAGAATAAAAAAGCGAGTTTCGGGTTTCGAGTTATTCCATACGTAGGTGTGCGTGAGAACGAGCGCAATGTTTACATGCAGCTGTCATTTTGTTCTCCCTTCTGGATTTCTTCATTCGGTTCTTCACATCCGGATTGCCTTTTTTCGTGTCCGGATTGCACTGGACAGCAGATAGTACTATATAGCTTGGCTGAGAGGTTCAAATACGCGGCAATAATCATTTTCCCGTTCATTATTTCAACTGTTTTGCTTTCAGCCAAAAACAGCTGTTTAATGTTTTGACAACAACGTTGAGAGTATTGGTGAACTTCTCGCAAAACTGACTTTCTTCTAAGGGCGACTCCGTCCGTTTTTCGAGCGAACCTAGGTTGCCTCTCGAGCAATAAATGAGCACGATGACAGCAGTTAGAGCGAACCTGGGTTGCCTCTAGTTTGCCTCCAGGTGAAAAAAATACGGTATAAGTGACTATTCCTTCCAATGAGTAGTTTGGAAACGAAAAGGGATGTCAAGGACCAAGACGTTTAAAAAGAGATCGTTTGAAAAGAGAATTTAAAGAAGTTGAAACAAAGGTCAGCTTATCACGGAATATTTTCATTTAGTTGATATAAAAAAGTAGGTTTTAATACTGAATTGATAGATGCATATTTTTTAGAATACATGATCTTCATTAATATTTCAATATTTCGATATCCTACACTCGTACACAGCATGCTCTGAAGAAGAGACCTCATGAGATTTGATGACTGTGATCATAATACAGTTCAACGAGTTCAACATATGTTACTCATTTGTATGTCAACAGCCGAGAAAATACAAAAAAAAAATAAAAATCCTGAGTTCGGATCGTTTTTTTAGGAAAATCTCAGCCCTTGAGAGTTAAATCAAATATCGATTTTTCATTTGATGTATTCTATGTTATGCTAACCAAGCATATTTTATTGATTTCAAATAGCCAGAAAATCGATTTGAAATATTTCTTTTAATCCCATTTATGTTTTTGCTTTTAATTCTTGAAAACCAACATAGCGCTAGCGGCTAAATATTATATTTTTTCCTTTTAAGTCTTCTTGACTATGAAATTACGTTATAAATTGTTTAGTACCAAAGCGCCGTATTTGCAAATAATATCATTAAACTAAACTGTTGTTCACAAAATTAATAAGGTAATGTGTTGTGTACATAGACACTTTTTTGAAACAAAGGTCCCACAAACTTTAACGCTTTCGTCATTTTTTTTATATCGAAGTGTTTGGAGTAATTCAACTTGGCGTACCGCTAGTGTAAAAAGGTAAGGGGCCGTTCAAATATTACTTAACGCAATTTTCGAGCATTTTCACCCCCCCCCCCCCTACGTAACACATTCGTCTCAAAATTTCTAAGAAAATACCACAAAGCGTAACCAACAGCTACACCCCCTCCCCACCCCTAAAAGCGTTACGTAATATTTGAATGGTCCCTAATCACATTATATAATATCATACATTAAAATATTCCATAGAATCGCGACAAATAAAATTGTCGTCAAAAATAAATAGGGGAAAAAGTGGGGAATATAGCTGGAGATTTCTCTAACGGGATTCTGGGTTTGTGATTTTTTTCTAGATGTGATCAAGGTTTTTTGATACACTAGATTCTCCGACTTTAACAGTAAGTAGGCGAGGAGTGAGCGGGGCTCTCGGAGAAGAAGAAGAAGTCGTTTGTTTATGTTTACAAATCGTTTTGAAGTCCATAATTTTCCGTTTTTTAATGTAAATTCAAATTTTAAAATAAGAAAATTTGCATTTTTGATTTTTTAAAACAAAGCCTCATCCAAAAAGCTCGAAGTGTTCCGGAAATATTTACGTTGTTTCACAGAAACTCGTTTCGCCGATACAAACCCGAGAACGCCTGAGCCAAAATGGTAGACTGCTGTAATTCTTGCGCAACACCCGTCCCCCGAGAAACAGCCATCATCTGCAAAGGTTTCTGTAAGTCTGTGTTCCATTTGAAGTGCGTTAAAATTTCTCCAGAATTGTACGAAGCCATCAAGCAAAACACACAAATTCGTCGGATGTGTTTTGCTTGTAACAAAATAATGCAAAACGCAACTTTCACAGCAGCATTAGCATCCACTAATGCTGCTGTGCTTCAAATGGAAGTCCAACACAATCGAGTCCTGGAAGAGCTGAGAAACGAAATCAAAATAAATAGCGAAAAGATAAATGCAATTCTTGATATTAACAATCCCCGTACACCAAAGCGCCCGGGAAGCTTTATGTTTCCACCTCTAAGCGCTAAACGTAATCGCACGAACCTAAACTCGAACCATGCCCAATCAACTCCCAATCAAAGAGTACAAACCGAAGGTTGCAAAGTTGACTCGGTCGGTTCGATTAAAATTGTTCAAGAACATCCGAAATTTTGGCTGCATCTCTCAAAGTTCGACCCTCAAACAACAGTAGATGAAATCGTTAAGTTGGTAAAATCGAATTTGGGTATTGATTCTGAAATAGAAGTTGTAAAACTAGTACCACAGGGAAAGCGTTTGGAAGAGTTGTCGTACGTGTCATTCAAGGTGGGAATTGGCATTGAGAACAAGGAAAGGGCCCTTTCAGCCTCCACTTGGCAGAAAGGAATTTATTTCCGTGAATTTGAATTCAAATTCACTCGCAGAGCCGATATATTTCGCTTCGGACCGCAACATCTCTCTACCGTCTCCACTGCCGCTGCTCCCGTCGCTCAACCAACAGTCAGTGCTGATCAGCCAATCGCCGATTCCTCTTTGGCACGGCGCACGGATCGAACAATGCAGATCTCGTTCTGCCAGCAATAGTTTACCGTCTCAAAATTTCCCCAACGAGTCTCTGTTTCGGGCACGTATCAATCTACCTGAAAATAGAGTACACAATTGCTCGCTGACCAAAAAGGATAGTCTGAGTATCTATTACCAGAACGTTAACAGCATCCGCAGCAGGAAAAGACTTGAGGCCGTTTTTTTATCTTCGCTCGAGCTCGACTACGACGTGTATGCGTTCTGTGAAACAAATTTGGATTCGACTATAAATGATCGAATGATCTTTCCTGAATGTTTTTCAACTTACCGCTGTGACCGTACAACTTCGAATTCCGATAAGACTTCAGGAGGGGGAGTTTTGATTGCTGTTAACAATCGTTTTACCAGCACTTTAATTAACGAGTCTACCTGTAACGAAGAAGTTACCGTAAAACTAATGTTCAACGGAACGGAAGCTTTGATTTGCTGCATTTACTTACCTCCTGGTTCCAGTTGTGAGCGTTATTGCTCTCATACGGCAAGTATAAAAACGCTTATTGATTGCGCGTCGCCTGAAAGCAAAGTGATAATTATTGGCGATTTCAATTTGAAAAATGCCACTTGGTTTCGAGAAAAAGATACTGATCTTCATCTCTTGCCGTATAATGTTCGCTTACCAGAAGAAGTCATTCTTGTTGACGATATGGCTGCTTCGGACCTGCTTCAGATTTGTGGAATTCCAAATCAAAACAATCGTTTTCTTGATTTGGTGTTTACAAACGACGAGGAGAACTGCCAAATGGATGAATGTGTACCGCTGCTACAAAATGAAATTCATCACAACGCAATGGTAATTAGTGTCACTGTAGATAAAGTGCATTACGCGGACACAGGGCCTGCTCAGGAAAACAAGGTCATGATTGATTGGAAGAGTTTCGATGATGTAGCTGTTTCTCAATCACTGCTGAGGATTGAATGGAATAACGTATTTATACCGAACGACAATTTTAACGTTGATACCGCCAGACCGCGCGCTCAAAGCATTTTTGACTTTTTAAGCAATTTTGGTGTTTTCGATAACCTTTCTGAAAATTATCGCTCAGTCGAAAACGCTGTTGATTTCAACGTTTTGTCTTTCTATAATGTTGTTTACGGCATATTGCTAGAACATTGTAGAACATTTATAGAAAGGCCGAATCGAACTAAGTATCCTGAATGGTTTAACGCCGAAACAATTTGCCTTCTCAAAGATAAAAGGAAGAAATATAAAAAGTATCGTAAAAGTAAAACTCAGCTGGATAAAACTGCTTACCGAATCGCGGCCAATGCTTTCAATACTTTGCATAGAGCCCAACGTATCACCTATTTGAATGAACTTCAAAGAGGTATTCAATCAGAACCGAAACGTTTTTGGAAGTATGTCAACTCCAAACGTAAGACAAAGTTGGTCCCGAAAAATATATCTTATAACAACAAAAACGCGAAAACGCTCGATGAGGCTTCGGAATTATTTGCCGAATATTTCCACCGCATTTACAGCGTAAACGATACAGTTCCAGAGCTAGAATTCCAAACCGCGGCAGAAGTCATTCCTGAGCTGAGAATATCGATCACGGATGTTCGACGAAAAATTTTGCTGCTTGATGAATCCAAAGGGAGTGGACCTGATGGAATTCCTAATTCCTTTCTTAAAAAATGCGTTAACGCCTTGGTGGAGCCGTTGTTAATGCTCTTCTCAACTTCAATTCGTAGAGGTCAGTTTCCGAAATTTTGGAAAATCTCCCACATTGTGCCAATCCATAAAAATGGTTCAAAACTGCCTGCTGAAAACTATCGTGGGATAGCAATTCTGTCTGCCATACCCAAACTGTTCGAGAGCATAATTTACGACCAAATGTATCCCTGGTTAGAAGGGAAAATGTCGGACTTTCAGCATGGCTTTTTGAAAAAGCGATCAACGGTTACGAACTTGGCAGAATTCGTCTCTCGAACTTCACAATGGATGATGCAGGGTTTTCAAGTCGACGCTATATATACCGACATGTCAAAGGCTTTTGACGTGATTAACTTAAATGCTCTCCTGTCAGTACTGTGTAAAAATGGGATCACCGGAATTTGTCTTCAGTGGATTCGTTCGTACCTGAAAGAAAGAGTCCAGTTTGTGAAGATAGGGAATGCGAGATCCAGGGTATTCTCAGTCAACAGCGGCGTACCACAAGGGAGTCACTTGGGACCCCTTCTTTTCGTCACTGTTATGAACGAGTTTCCCGGAATGCTGCATGACGTGTTTGTGTTGATATACGCAGATGATCTAAAACTGTTCCTCCCTGTGCGACACCCAAAGGATTGTTTGACCCTACAAAATGCGCTTCATAGATTTTCAGAGTGTTGCAGCAGTTTCGGATTGAAAATCAATGCCTCAAAGTGTAATGTGATAACCTTTTCCCGGAAAGTGAGTAATATTGTGCACGAATATCGTTTCGAGAACAGCTGTGCCATAGCTAGAAAATCCTCCGTGAAAGATCTGGGAGTCGAGTTGGATGAAGAACTCAGTTTCTCAAAACATGTTGAACAAGTCGTAGCCAAAGCAAACTCTATGTACGGAATGGTAAGCAGGATTTGTAACGAGCTGGACAATCCTTACACTATTGTCTCTATTTATGTTGGGCTTATCCGAACCACTATTGAATACGCCAGTATAGTGTGGCAGCCGTATTATAACGTTCATAAAAACAGGATTGAAAGGGTTCAAAAAAGATTTCTGAAATACGCCTTAAGGAATCTTGGATGGCAAGAAGAAATGCCGGAATACAGATCATTGTGTATGTTAGTTGGACTGGAATCACTCGAAACTCGGAGGAAATCAACAGATGCGCTGTTTTTAAAGGACTTGATCAGTGGAAAGTACTTTTCGCCATATTTAGTATCACAAATTTCTCCAAATGAAGGACGTAGCAGTTTGCGCAACGTGAGACCGTTTCAGCTTCCAAATCGAATACAGAATTACGCTCGTAATGAACCAATCTATAGAATGATGGCGCTTTACAACGCACATGCTGATGTAATCAAACTGACTTTGTCCAGAGAACAAATAAAAAATAGTCTTAAGATGTTTTTATCATAGATGTGTTGTAACTAGTTAGGATCAAAGGCTGAAGCCTAGAATCTGATAAATAAATCTTAACTTTGGGTTATGCCTCCAATAGCCAAACCTGTAGGGACGGAGTTTCATTCGGATTGGCGGGGAAAGTTCTCAAGTTTCGGTATTTTCGAGGTTCAGTGTAGAAAACCTAGATATTTAAAGATTTTGAAATTAAATTTTTACTAACAGAAAAAAATTTCAAATACAAACCAAATTTTGCCAATTTGATTATCAATAAATAGGCTTTGAAATGTAGAAAACAATTTTAAAAAATTTAAAGTATAGACTGAGTTATTGATGGTAGTGTTCAAAAATTTATTGTTGGTCAAAATTACCCCGGTGATCAAAGTTACCCCGTTTTACGGTACCAAGAACGACATCGATACCCGGATAAGAAAAGCCCGATTTGCGTTTACGAGTCTCCGAAACATCACGCCAGATCTCTCTACGAACTAAGATCCGAATCTTCAACTCAAACTTAAAATCCGTATTGTTGTACGGGTGTGAAACTTGGTGCACATATGCAGTGACGACGCGAAAACTGCAAGTGTTTGTGAATCGCTGCGTAACATTATCCGCGTCTGGCAACTGGATCTCAAATGAGGAACTACATAGCCGGTATCATCAAAAGGCGCTAGAAATCGAGATTCGTGAACGTACGTGGAGATGGATTGGGCACACGCTGCAAAAAGATGAAAACGAGAAGTGCTTGACTGGAATCCAGATGGGCATCGAAGAAGAGGCAGGGCCAAAAGCTCGTGGAGGCGTAGTCTAGCCGCTGAAATCCGCTGAACCTTGGCTGGCAGCAAGTGAAGACGTGAAGTGGAGATCTTTTATCTCAGCTCTATGCGTCGGTCAATCGGCGCTGGACCCTTAGATATATAGTAGAGGTTAGAATAGATCGTAGGTTACGAAAGGTACATACAATATTACTCTTTTAAGGCTTTTAAAAACAGCAAAAACCAAAGTTTTCGTTTTGAAAATTGTTGATTTTTTCCACAAGAACAGAATTTTGGCAAATTATTATATTTTATACAAAACAACCATTAAATACATTCTTCAATATGCTCGGCACCGTGCCACGAGCAGACATGGTATAGGACTCAAACGCTGGAATTTGTTTGAAATAGAGTTTTTCATAAGTTTTGTCGTTCATCACAAATCATCGGTTCCATAGCCTCGGTACCGAGATTCAAATTCCAATGGTTTAATGAAATTTATGTAATGTAAAGTAATCGTTTACAGTTACTCAAAAACATATATCAACATTATTATGACAATAGATGAATGGGGAAAATTTCATTATCAAATTAAAAAAAAACTTGTACGTACATTTTGATGACTGTTTAATGTCACTTGACTTAGAAATTGCATAAAACATCTGGCACTGCCATTTTTTAGATCTCTAAGGGATTCATATGGAATATTTAAGAATTTCACAACTTGCTGAAAATCACATGTTAATCATTTGAATTTTCATAATGCATATTAAACTATGTTTCAAAAAACCGAAAAAGTCCCTCAAAGTCAATTTTTGGCAAAAAAAATCTTGAACTGCGGTCCTTCCACAATCATTAATCACTTTACGTTTCCTTTTCCCACTAATTTTTCGTTTATCCGGGTGTTAGTAGACCAAATATCTAGCTTTGCGTGAATTTTAGTCGCAAAATACTTCCTCTTTGAGTTCAAGTATCGTCAAACAGGGCATCATGTAACAGCGGGGTTAGATGCAACATTTGATTACTACAGCCCTGTTTTATTTTTGATATTATATAATGCAATAAAGTTGTCTTTTAATGCCTACAAAATGATGATGAAATAATTTCTCACATCTTAAGTTAATATTTTAAAGTTTTTCATTTTCATTCAAAATTTAAAAAAATCAAAAAAAAAAAATTAAAAATAATTTAAAAAATCGAGCAATAGATGTACAAATTTTAACATTTTTCGATGCCGTAAAATACTTTCCCCAGTATGACGGATTGGCTTAATGATATCACCTACAAACTTTTTTTCTGGTTTAATTTTTCTGTAGTATTTTTTTGTATTTTTTACCCCTAAATGTATGCAGCATCCTTATGTTCACAAAAAAATTCAAAAATCAGTTTCAACAGATCCTAAATTTACTGAAATTGGTATTTTTATGCGTAATGGTTTTTATGGCATCAAAAATTTATCAAAAACAATACATTTATATACTTTTTCATTAGATTTTTCATTTAAAACTAAGTTTGTTGCATGTTATCACTTTTTCTTAGTATAGTGAAAATCAAATGTATTTTGAAAATTAAGAATAACTGAAAAAACCAATAATTTTTCTGACTGCGCCAATTTGATATCCCATCAACCTTAACACTTTAGATGTATTAAGGTTATGATTATCTGTGGATGTGGGTTATTTAGAAGCCATTTTAGTTGAAAGTGTTGCATGTTGCCCCAGTTGACGATATGTTATTATTTTAAATTTTGTTAAAAATACTGTTTTTCAAAAACGCATATTTTGGTCAAAATTGTAGCCTGTAACAATTGTTAGTCACATAGAACTCCATGAAAACGACTTGTTTCTGACAAACATTTAGGGGCATTCTTTGCTAGTATAGGCTAGTAGGTATTGATTTTATTTCACGAATTCAAAACAATCTAAATCCAAAAAAAAATCTTGTTGATAACATCCTCGACACTAGCTAGCGGACTGCAAAATTAACTTTCAATGTTCAATCAGCACCACTATACTGCAGATGACTTATGCTACCTTTACCACCGTGGGGGAGCAATTTAGTTTCACCCGGTAAAGAACTTTCGGATCGGTTGTAAGCGTGACTTGTTTGGTTTGTTGTTTGATAGAGACTTATATTAAACCAAAGTATACTAGAATATATTGTTCTCGTCTATTCCGGCTTGATGTTATTATCTTTTTGATTCATCTTCCAAAAAAAACAGCTGGATACGAACCAAAGCGAACAGCATCATCAATTAATTACTTTGACGCACATTGTGTACACCTTAGGAGTACTCTTTAGGTGACGCTCTTATAGAGCGCTCATTTCAATTTTGAGTGTTTTGTGAGTGACGAAAAACGCTCCCTGTGTGTATGGTCACTCCGCTCCTATCGACCACTCTTGCTCCGCTCACAACTAAATTCAAAGAGCGGAGCTGATTTTTACAATACTCAGTATTGATTTCAACAGAGCAACACCTCCCTGTGTAACTGGTCTGCTCGGAACCTTGAGCGGCACTGATTGCTTCTTCATCTGACCATAAGTTGCGGCAAACCCGAAGCAATCGACCATGTGCTCGTTCGGCTAAAATCCCGAGTCGATGGGTGGGGTTAGAGAAACAAGAGAGATCAATAGAGGGAAAGATCACATGCGGGATATACATGGTGTTTCGATAGAAGGTCCAGCAGTTGATCGGCAGAGCTCGATTGCTCGTGTTCGCCGGTTCCATCACGTTCACCGTGGTGGAATTGGCTAACGCGCCGTTGTACCGAAGCGGAGATTGCAGGTTCAAGTCCTGTCGGTGAGCCGTTGTATCTTTTTCGAAATTTTCATGATATTTACGGCTTATGTTCTTTCGTTCTTTGATAGTTCATGTTTCTCTAATTTCTTTCATCACATATGAAAATGTGATTATTTTCAGGTACAAAGATGTACCAAGCGATTTCATAACATCAGTATTGATTACAACTTTATTGCATTATATAATATCAAAAATAAAACAGGGCTGTAGTAATCAAATGTTGCATCTAACCCCGCTGTTACATGATGCCCTGTTTGACGATACTTGAACTCAAAGAGGAAGTATTTTGCGACTAAAATTCACGCAAAGCTAGATATTTGGTCTACTAACACCCGGATAAACGAAAAATTAGTGGGAAAAGGAAACGTAAAGTGATTAATGATTGTGGAAGGACCGCAGTTCAAGATTTTTTTTGCCAAAAATTGACTTTGAGGGACTTTTTCGGTTTTTTGAAACATAGTTTAATATGCATTATGAAAATTCAAATGATTAACATGTGATTTTCAGCAAGTTGTGAAATTCTTAAATATTCCATATGAATCCCTTAGAGATCTAAAAAATGGCAGTGCCAGATGTTTTATGCAATTTCTAAGTCAAGTGACATTAAACAGTCATCAAAATGTACGTACAAGTTTTTTTTTTAATTTGATAATGAAATTTTCCCCATTCATCTATTGTCATAATAATGTTGATATATGTTTTTGAGTAACTGTAAACGATTACTTTACATTACATAAATTTCATTAAACCATTGGAATTTGAATCTCGGCACCAAGCGCTTGCACGCTGTGCTTTCGAAGCGCTGCCTAAAGAATTCCATTGATGAGCGTCTTTTTTCGCTATGCAGATGATGGGAAGGACGGTTTCCTAAAAACATACTTAATTTCCCTAAAAGCACGCTCTAAGAGCTACACTGACGGAGCACACATCACTCATGTAAGTGAGTGTCGAACATTTATTTTCCGGGAAGCATGAGCAGAGTGTGTGCGGTTTAGCGCTCACAAGAGCGTGGGTTCCACTCCTCTTTGTGAAGCTTTGCTCTCGCACTTATGAGTGACACCTCAGGAGTCGTCCGAAGCCTGTTTGTGAGTGACGAAAAACGCTCCCTGTGTGTATGGTCACTCCGCTCCTATCGACCACTCTTGCTCCGCTCACAACTAAATTCAAAGAGCGGAGCTGATTTTTACACCGCTCTTGTTGGGCTCTGAAAAGAGTCCGAAGCCTGGCCAAAATTATGAATGTACAATTACTAGTAAACGAGCTATTAGCAAATGAAAGTTTCCTATTTCTAAAAGAACTAAGCTTTACAACAACAATCAGAGCATCGAAAGAAAGCCTGGTTCTGGAGGGCGACGACCATATGAGTGACAAAAAGCTCTTCATGAGGAAGATCAAAGGAAAAGTTATTAAGGGGTGTTTACGAAATAAAGTGGACACCTGTTTTTTATGGTTAAAGTTAAGTTTTTGTTAAAAATCAAAATCTCGTTTTAAACTATCGTAATACCAGTGTACATTTCAACAGATTTCAACAGATCTCCCGCATGCAGCAATTTCATTCAACAACTATTCACCAACATTCAAAATGTAGCTGGATGCACCTGAAAGATAGATGTTATTGTTGTCTTTTTTTTTGAGTATTTGCTGACGCTGCAGCTTATCTTCAAAATATCTTTTTTCCGTCAAGAATTTAATAAAAAGAGATGATTCATTTTATCTTTTGGTTAACATTCATGTTGTTGTGGTATGAGCCTACTTGGTTGAATGATTCAACTGATTCAAAGTAATCGAAAGATTCCTTTTAATTCAACCACGGTAAATGAAAAGTTCATATAACAGTATTTCGATAGCAACTTACTACCTTCTTCAGTGAACGTTTTCGAAAACGTTCACTGAGAAGGTAGTAAGTTGCTATCGAAATACTGGTATATGAACTTTTCATTTACCGTGGTTGAATTAAAAGGAATCTTTCGATTACTTTGAATCAACATTCATGTCCTTCTCCTTCGATTAATCCGGTCAGGTCCGGCTTTTCCGGAATCATACCTGGGGGATGTTCCGGAATGACTTGGAAGCTCTGTCGGCCAATCTGTATCATAAGTAAAGTTTTATGACGAGAACTAGCACTACTAAATGAAATCTAAGAAAACATTTACTGTTTTTTTCGAATTCCACGTATTGGGCTCGAAGCAAAACTTGTTCCTGAATAACGAAACAGCTTAACCTCCTTAAATGGTTTCGGCAAATAGTTACCTTTTTTCGAGATTAATTGTACCGTTTTGTTTAGCTCGACCCAGGTCAACTTCACCTCGCTACGAGGTAAGTTTTACA
Organism: Uranotaenia lowii; assembly: GCF_029784155.1. Lineage (NCBI taxonomy): Eukaryota > Metazoa > Arthropoda > Insecta > Diptera > Culicidae > Uranotaenia > Uranotaenia lowii. Next base: position 241,361,036 of record NC_073693.1, read on the forward strand.
GTTTTTGAGTCTACTCTTTTTCTAGGTGAATTTTATCTTTTTATTCAGCTCAATTAAGGTGAACTTCCTCTCATTACGAGATTTATCTTGAAAAGGTATAAGTTACCTTTTTGGCTTTCACGGCTTTCACCTTGCTATCGCGATAAATTTTACCTTTTTATTATTTTCCGTGTACATTAAACTCGAACAATCTGTGAAACCTCGTTAGAAGTGTCATCTAATACTAAATAAAACGACAGTAAAGATGTTTGCAGTGTGTAGGGATGGATGACTTACTGATCCCCTGGTGGCTCCATAGAGTTGTAATGTGACTGATTCAAACTGGCCAGGCAACGGACCTGTTCTGTCACATTCCAGTTATCCACGAAGGTTGATCGCCATGGACTAGCTTAAACCCTAAGATTGTCTTCTAGGAAGAATCCTTTAATTGCTTTGCAAGGGTGAATCTCCTATATGTTGTTTTCACACCCAGCAGAAATTACTTCAAATCACGTTATAGAATTCGGCTAAATGCAATTAGAGCCAGACTTTGTGTAAATGTTTCAAAGCTACAACCGAGAAAGCACGTTCAAAAATTTCATTCTTAACGTTTTTCCTAAATGTTTTTTTAGGAAAATTGAAAATTTAAATTTGTCTAATTAAATAAGTGCGAGTATAAAGAATCGCTTGACATTATATTAAATCAAATGTTACAGATACATCTTTGTGGAACTAACAATGCCCAATGTGTCCAAGGGGTTCAAGGCAAGGCCGTGCGAACGGGGTGGGGTTTTAGGGGTTTAACCCCCCCCCCCCCATGAAGATTTTTTCCTAGTAAAATTTTCAAAGTAGTAGAGAGAAATTATTTGATCTTAAAAGGTGTTAGATAAGCGTTAACAAGAAAGTCAGAAATTTTTCTCGCCTCCGGCGGAAATTTGCCTTAATTCACCTTGGGTTTGAGACATATTATTTTATGACATTCCTACATACATCTATGCCGTTCATGAATAGAAACTAATTTTTAATTGTAAATTTCGATTTGCAATTGAATCAACCTTTTGCGTTGAAACCCTAAACTTGACATACAAAAACCCTATCTCGTCTTTAGAATGGGTTTTTAATCAGAAGTGTTATCAAACAAATTCAGAATTTGAAACATTTTAACTTCAAAATGAATTCATCCATGAGTTTTATACATCAACAAGTTGGAAGCCATGTATCGTGGATCACGATGGTCATCAGAAAAAGCAAATTAAAATTTCAAATCTAGTATCCTCTATTTTTTTACTAAAAATTTTGATTTACAAAAAATTGTGCTGATATGAAATATACCTCAAGAACCCAAAAAATAAACATATTTTGTTCAATGTATTCAATTTTTTTAAAACTTTATTCAGTAATGTCTGAAATACTTGTTATGAATCACTTTTATAAATTTTTATAAACTGTAGAATTTAACTATTTTAGATCATGCATCATCATCTTTGGAATATTATTCCTTAATTGAATTAAATGGGTGTAATAAACAAATTCGGAATCAGTTTTTTTCTGTAACCGTAGATTTGTTACTGCATCAGTTATCAATGATTGATTTCGCTTAAAATGATATATTTTAAAGCTTATAAACTCCATAACACCAGAACGCAAGGTGATAGCCAAAATTTGACAAAAGATTCAAGTTCAGGACACTTAAATCTACCAAATCGATCATTCAATCATAGGTACCAAAATGCTGTTCTCATAAGTTATCTATTAAATTTTTTTTTATTTTTTTTTTAATTATTATACGAGTTTATTGAAAAAAAAACCTTCTAGAATTTTATAAAAAAACTAAACTTGTTCATTTTAATATTTTGTTATAATTTTGAAATAAAAACATATTCTTCTGCCTTTGAAACTAAATTTTTAATAAGAAAAACATAATTTCCACCTTATGTCCTTTTCAGGACCCAATATTCCAATTGATTGCAACAGAATATTCAGATCTTGAAATTTTTAACTTTCAAACCTTCGATTGAAGTTTTATAAAAGTTTGTCATGTTTTTAAATCGATCATGATTTTAAATTTATCTTATTCAAAGAAGCAACATTAAAGTTAAATTTTAATGCGCAATGTTAACTAAGTATGTGTTATCTTTGTACTTTGAATATTTGCAACAAAATTTGGAATTCATTATCTTTATTTTTATTTTAAAAGTTTCTTGTTGATCATTTCCCACTTTGTTGTTTGACAGTATAATTAAACATGTTGTATGGAAAATATATAAAGTTATTACATATTTTGAACTTCAAATTTGTTCAACCTTTTCTTCTATATACTGGACGAATTTTAATATAGAAAATGGTTTTATCTTTGACTTTGATCACTTACAGTCTTTAAATAACATTAAATATTTTCTTCTTTTTATCAAACAAAATTCAATTATCATCTGTTGAATAGATTCTATTAAGTTCAAGATATTTTTTTTCTAATCGAGAATTCACATTTCTTATCGTGATAATTTTTTACAAATTCTAGATACTACAGCGGATTTTTTTAAAATAAATCCTTACATTGAAAATAAAGGAAATAAATGTGAAATAAGATGAATAATAAATAATAATCATTATAATTCCTCTAACAATTTTAACCATGGTTAATTTTTAACTTGATCTGACATTTATTTGAGACTTCAGATCTGATGTTATATTTTATGTATTCTATATCTGTGCAATAAAAATTGATTCTGAATTTTGATTTCAAATTTGAAATCTAGTCTACTTGGAATTTATTTTCAAGCAAGTTTCTTGTTCAGAGTAAGGAACATCATTTTGAATGATTTTTCGATAACTTACCGAAAATAGCATTGATTCTTATTCGTTTTTAAAATGTTGATAAATTTTTTTAGTAAAATTTATTATTTTTTGAGTTTGTGTGATAATTGTAAGTAAGAAAATAGTTTAGAAATCAATTTCCTTATTTCTTGCGTATTTTGGTATTGTTATTATTTTTGGCTAAATTTGAATTTCGAAAACCCCCCCATGGACGAGTCATTCGCACGGGCCTGGTTCAAGGTGTTTGTAGTCCACTGTTAGTATGATTAAAAAATCTAGTAAAGTATTAAGACGGACTATTTATTCTGGTTAAACTAAATCTGATAGGTATTTTGTTTCAAACACCCTCCATACCAGGATCACCGAATCAGATATCGTATCTTGTTTCAATCCGATTTGAATACAAACGATCAATAAAACAATTAAATCGTTTCCTTTGCATCCAACCAATTTGGCCAGCACTTTGTCTGCCGTAAAACGCCATGGATCCACATTGTCCACCCAATAATTGGCAGTCATCATCAATCGGCAAACCTTCCCCAAACTGAGAGAGGCAGACATAGGCATAGAAGTGAGGCGTCTCAAATCATCGCCACATCGCATCATCATCGTCATCATCGAAAATTAACTGCAACAAAACACAAATGTTGGAGCCAATCTTTCTTCATCAACTAACTCTAGGCTTGGCTCCTCCAGCCAGAGGGAAAATCCATCGTAAACGGCTTCACACGGGGGATAGGAGGAGGCAAATCTTCGATGAAATTGCGCGTGGGTGGATAAAGTTCTTTCGCTTTCCCGCGTTTCGGTTTAGTTTGATTTCGGAAGCGCGCGTGGTCGGTTCGGGTGTCGGTGTCCGTTCTCTTCGGATCAAGTGGATCTTATATTTTTAGTGGAGGCACGGAGAGGCCCATTACAAGCCCCTTCAGTTGCAGTCCTTAAAGTATTCTCTTCCGAAAATACCACGCGAGAGATGATCGGTGGAGCAGAAGATGATCAATGGAGAATAACGCTAGATTATTGGTGAGGGTTGCTAGTGCTGAAGTGATTAATTTCAACCGAGTGATGAGCAATTGAGTGCGATTTATAACTAAGTGCCGAAGCTCTAGTGGATCAGATTTTTTGTTTATTCCAAACAAGTGTAAAATAAAAAAAATATATTTATATTCAAATTGTTTGGAGAAAAATGGCAGATCAATCGCCATTAAACGATTCATTCAGCAAATTTACCGCTGCTGCAAACGCCAGTGTGGAGATGCTTGTGCAAGCCAATTCAACAGCAAGTACTCCTTCTGTGTCGCACTCCTTTGCGAAACCGTGTCACATCCTGATCGGATTATCGTACCTGTTTGGCTGTGTCGGAAACCTGATTGCCCTCATCTACCTCCTGAACCGGAAAAACGTACGGAATACCAAGCATTCGTTGATGTTAAAGTAAGTGGTTTTTCAATAAACTCGTTACATCCCCTCAATAAAAGTTGAATTGAATTTATGGTATCGAAAAACTTAACACTAAGTGTGCCTACATTTTTTAAGGATATGATGGCTAGCATCCTACAAATGCTAGAACCACCAAACCACATGAAGAGTATTAAAACCACGACTTGAACGCTAGTCTCTACGCCACGGGCGATGGCCTTAGCATTAATCCTGATGAAAAACCAAAACTATGGATGGTTTTACCGAATCCATTCCGCAAAATCGGTATTCAGTGTTTCGTTTTCGTGAAAATCGGTAATTAGTGTTAATACCGGTAGATTTGGGAAATAAAATTTGATTTAAAAAAACGCAATGGGAGTTTAAAACCTGATACGTTCCCTCTTACCACTGCCTTGGTATAATTGAAAAAAAAAAAAGAAACATAAAAAACGGGCTCACTGGATACACCAAATTACATGTCCAAAAGTCGCCTGGGTAGCCTGGAAAACTCGTGCATCTATCTTCGGTTTACATTCCGATGGATCCGGTTTCCTGAACAGGAATTCCGAGAAAGCTTTTTTACGCAGTGGACCTAATTTGAAACTTGAGGAACGGCTAATAACAGCTGGTTACTTTAGTGTTAAGAAATCTCCACAATTCCCAATTTAACTGTTTTTCCACTTTTCACTTTAGATAATTATTTTTGGCAGCATGGAACAAAATTCATGTTTGCTTTTCAATCGACGCCTGCTCCGACTCAGTTTATTGTGATTTGTATCAATTTTTATTTTTCCGGTTTATTTAGAGCAAGTTCACTGGTGTTGGGAAAAAGTGGTAGAAATGTTGACACATACGGCACATTTTGAAAATTTTGCCATGTAAAAACATTTTCAAGATCTGTGGCCTTCAAGTTTTCTTACAACACGTGTTGTATTTTCGCATACTGTGATGCAAAAATAGCAATATTTCTATCACATATGACTGAAATAGAAACAGTGTTGTAAAAAAAATACAACGCCCCAAGATCTTGAAAACATTTTTGCATGGTAAAATTTTCAAAATGTCAAAATTTTAACCACTTTTTCCCAACACCAGTGAACTTGCTCTTAACAACCACAGATAACTTAAGTTCAACAATGTAAATATATACCTACGCAAGTTTCTCGCAAGTATTTCAAATCAAGTGGCCAGCTAGGTGCACTTAGCGCGTTGCCATTTCGACCAAGCCCATTTTGCAAAACAGTCATTGCGCGCATTGCCGATTGGCGTGTTATTACATTTCGCGCTCCGTTTAACTGAATACTTGTCAAAGGAAAATATACGATTTAATATCAACAATACTGCGAAATATCACTTTCACTTGGTTCCATTTGCTCGAAAAGTGATGATAAATTTGTTTTGACATGATAATGAAGATAAAAACTATTCGAACTATAGCTATGAT